>NW_026526654.1:938940-988940 GCF_024362965.1 Panthera pardus
AAGAAGTAGAAACAGAAAGTGTTTTAAATATGAATATTACTTTTTTTTACTTCAAGTGTTTATTTAAATTCCAGTCAGTTAACATACAGTGTAAAATTAATTTCATGTGTAGAATTTAGTGATTCATCACTTACATACAACACTCAGTGCTCACCAAAACAACTGTACTCCTTAATACCCATCACCAATCTAACCCACCTCCTTTCCATCTCCCCTCCATTAACCCTCAGTTTGTTCTCTATCATTAAGAGTCTGTTTCCTGGTTTTCCTCTCCCTTCTTTTCTCCTGTGTTAATCTGTTTTCTTTCTTACATTCCACATATGAGTGAAATCATATGGTATTTGTCTCTGTCTGACTTATTTTGCTTAGCATAGTACTCTCTAGGTCCATTAATGTCATTGCAAATGGCAAGATTTCAATGTTTTTGATGCCAGAGTAATATTACATTGTGTATGTATGCCACATATTCTTTATCCATTCATCAGTCAATGTAAATTTGGGTTCTCTCCATAGTTTGGCTATTTTTGATAATGCTGTTATAAACATCAAGATGCATGTACCCCTTCAAACCTGTATTTTTTTATGCTTTGGGTAAATACCTAGTAGTGAAATTGTGGATCATTGTAGTTCTATTTTTAACTTTTTGAGGAATCTCCATACAGTTTTCCAGAGTGGCTGCACCAGTTTTCATTCCCACCAACAGTGTAATACAGTTCCCCTTTCTCCACATCCCTGCCAACACCTGTTGTTTCCTGTGTTGTTAATTTTAGCCATTCTTACAGGTGTGAGGTCATATCTCATCATGATTTTGATCTGTATTTCCCTGATGATGACAGATATTAAGCTTGTTTTCATGTGTCTGTCAGCCATCTGTATGTCTTCTTTAGAATAATGTGTATTCATGTCTTCTGCCCATTTCTTAACTGAATTATTTTGGGGGGATGTAGAGTTTGATAAGTTTTTTATAGATTTTGGGTACTGACCCTTTTCCAGGTATGTCATTTGCAAATGTATTCTCCCATTCTGTAGGCTGCCTTTTAGTTTTGCTGATTGTTTTCTTGGCTTTGCATAAGCTTTTAAAAAAAAAAACTTACTAAATTCAAGTTACAGACTGTGTAGTATCAGTTTCAGGAGTAGAACCCAGGATTCACCACTTCCATATAACACCGAGTGCTTATCCCTATAAGTGCCCTCCTTAATGCCCATTACCCATTTAGCCCATTCTCCCACCCATCTTGTCTTTCTCTGGATAAATTATTTTGCTTAGCATAAAATACTCTAGTTTCATCCGTTGTTGCAAATGGCAAGATTTCATTCTTTTTGATCTCCAAGTAATATCCTATTATGTATATAATGTTTATAGCAGCACTATAAACAATAGCCAAATTATGGAAAGATTCCAAATGCCCATCAAGTGATGAACGGATAAAGAAGATGTCAAAGAATGTGTGATGTGTGTGTGTGTGTGTGTGTGTGTGTGTGTGTGTGTGTAGTGCTGCTATAAACATCGATGTACATTTGCTCCTTCAAATCCGTATTTTTGTTTTTTTTGTTTTTTTTGTTTTTTTTGTTTTTTTTTATTTTTTTAATATATGAAATTTACTGTCAAATTGGTTTCCATACAACACCCAGTGCTCATCCCAAAAGGTGCCCTCCTCAATACCCATCACCCACCCTGCCCTCCCTCCCACCCTGCCCTCCCTCCCACCCCCCATCAACCCTCAGTTTGTTCTCAGTTTTTAACAGTCTCTAATGCTTTGGCTCTCTCCCACTCTAACCTCTTTTTTTTTTTTTTCCTTCCCCTCCCCCATGGGTTTCTGTTATGTTTCTCAGGATCCACATAAGAGTGAAACCATATGGTATCTGTCTTTCTCTGTATGGCTTATTTCACTTAGCATCACACTCTCCAGTTCCATCCATGTTGCTACAAAAGGCCATATTTCATTTTTTCTCATTGCCACGTAGTATTCCATTGTGTATATAAACCACAATTTCTTTATCCATTCATCAGTTGATGGACATTTAGGCTCTTTCCATAATTTGGCTATTGTTGAGAGTGCCGCTATAAACATTGGGGTACAGGTGCCCCTATGCATCAGTACTCCTGTATCCCTTGGATAAATTCCTAGCAGTGCTATTGCTGGGTCATAGGGTAGGTCTATTTTCAATTTTCTGAGGAACCTCCACACTGCTTTCCAGAGCGGCTGCACCAATTTGCATTCCCACCAACAGTGCAAGAGGGTTCCTGTTTCTCCACATCCTCTCCAGCATCTATAGTCTCCTGATTTCTTCATTTTGGCCACTCTGACTGGCGTGAGGTGGTATCTGAGTGTGGTTTTGATTTGTATTTCCCTGATAAGTAGCGACGTTGAACATCTTTTCATGTGCCTGTTGGCCATCCGGATGTCTTCTTTAGAGAAGTGTCTATTCATGTTTTCTGCCCATTTCTTCACTGGGTTATTTGTTTTTCGGGTGTGGAGTTTGATGAGCTCTTTATAGATTTTGGATACTAGCCCTTTGTCCGATGTGTCATTTGCAAATATCTTTTCCCATTCCGTTGGTTGCCTTTTAGTTTTGTTGGTTGTTTCCTTTGCTGTGCAGAAGCTTTTTATCTTCATAAGGTCCCAGTAATTCACTTTAGCTTTTAATTCCCTTGCCTTTGGGGATGTGCCGAGTAAGAGATTGCTACGGCTGAGGTCAGAGAGGTCTTTTCCTGCTTTCTCCTCTAGGGTTTGGATGGTTTCCTGTCTCACATTCAGGTCCTTTATCCATTTTGACTTTATTTTTGTGAATGGTGTGAGAAAGTGGTCTAGTTTCAACCTTCTGCATGTTGCTGTCCAGTTCTCCCAGCACCATTTGTGAAAGAGACTGTCTTTTTTCCATTGGATGTTCTTCCCTGCTTTGTCAAAGATGAGTTGGCCATATGTTTGTGGGTCTAGTTCTGGGGTTTCTATTCTATTCCATTGGTCTATGTGTCTGTTTTTATGCCAATACCATGCTGTCTTGATGATGACAGCTTTGTAGTAGAGGCTAAAGTCTGGGATTGGGATGCCTCCTGCTTTGGTCTTCTTCTTCAAAATTACTTTGGCTATTCGGGGCCTTTTGTGGTTCCATATGAATTTTAGGATTGCTTGTTCTAGTTTCGAGAAGAATGCTGGTGCAATTTTGATTGGGATTGCATTGAATGTGTAGATAGCTTTGGGTAGTATTGACATTTTGACAATATTTATTCTTCCAATCCATGAGCAGGGAATGTCTTTCCATTTCTTTATATCTTCTTCAATTACCTGCATAAGCTTTCTATAGTTTTCAGCATACAGATCTTTTACATCTTTGGTTAGATTTATTCCTAGGTATTTGATGCTTCTTGGTGCAATTGTGAATGGGATCAGTTTCTTCATTTGTCTTTCTGTTGCTTCATTGTTAGTGTATAAGAATGCAACTGATTTCTGCACATTGATTTTGTATCCTGCAACTTTGCTGAATTCATGTATCAGTTCTAGCAGACTTTTGGTGGAGTCTATCGGATTTTCCATGTATAATATCATGTCATCTGCAAAAAGCGAAAGCTTGACTTCATCTTTGCCAATTTTGATGCCTTTGATTTCCTTTTGTTGTCTGATTGCTGATGCTAGAACTTCCAGCACTATATTAAACAGCAGCGGTGACAGTGGGCATCCCTGTCGTGTTCCTGATCTCAGGGAAAAAGCTCTCAGTTTTTCCCCGTTGAGGATGATGTTAGCTGTGGGCTTTTCATAAATGGCCTTTATGATCTTTAAGTATGTTCCTTCTATCCCGACTTTCTCAAGGGTTTTTATTAAGAAAGGGTGCTGGATTTTGTCAAAGGCCTTTTCTGCATCGATTGACAGGATCATATGGTTCTTCTCTTTTTTTTTGTGAATGTGATGTATCACGTTGATCGATTTGCGAATGTTGAACCAGCCCTGCATCCCAGGAATGAATCCCACTTGATCATGGTGAATAATTCTTTTTATATGCTGTTGAATTCGATTTGCTAGTATCTTATTAAGAATTTTTGCATCCATATTCATCAGGGATATTGGCCTGTAGTTCTCTTTTTTTACTGGGTCTCTGTCTGGTTTAGGAATCAAAGGAATACTGGCTTCATAGAATGAGTCTGGAAGTTTTCCTTCCCTTTCTATTTCTTGGAATAGCTTGAGAAGGATAGGTATTATCTCTGCTTTAAACGTCTGGTAGAACTCCCCTGGGAAGCCATCTGGTCCTGGACTCTTATTTGTTGGGAGATTTTTGATAACCGATTCAATTTCTTCGCTGGTTATGGGTCTGTTCAAGCTTTCTATTTCCTCCTGATTGAGTTTTGGAAGAGTGTGGGTGTTTAGAAATTTGTCCATTTCTTCCAGGTTGTCCAATTTGCTGGCATATAATTTTTCATAGTATTCCCTGATAATTGTTTGTATCTCTGAGGGATTGGTTGTAATCATTCCATTTTCATTCATGATTTTATCTATTTGGGTCATCTCCCTTTTCTTTTTGAGAAGCCTGGCTAGAGGTTTGTCAATTTTGTTTATTTTTTCAAAAAACCAACTCTCGGTTTCGTTGATCTGCTCTACAGTTTTTTTAGATTCTATATTGTTTATTTCTGCTCTGATCTTTATGATTTCTCTTCTTCTGCTGGGTTTAGGCTGCCTTTGCTGTTCTGCTTCTATTTCCTTTAGGTGTGCTGTTAGATTTTGTATTTGGGATTTTTCTTGTTTCTTGAGATAGGCCTGGATTGCAATGTATTTTCCTCTCAGGACTGCCTTCGCTGCGTCCCAAAGCGTTTGGATTGTTGTATTTTCATTTTCGTTTGTTTCCATATATGTTTTAATTTCTTCTCTAATTGCCTGGTTGACCCACTCATTCGTTAGTAGGGTGTTCTTTAACCTCCATGCTTTTGGAGGTTTTCCAGACTTTTTCCTGTGGTTGATTTCAAGCTTCATAGCATTGTGGTCTGAAAGTATGCATGGTATAATTTCAATTCTTGTAAACTTATGAAGGGCTGTTTTGTGACCCAGTATATGATCTATCTTGGAGAATGTTCCATGTGCACTCGAGAAGAAAGTATATTCTGTTGCTTTGGGATGCAGAGTTCTAAATAGATCTGTCAAGTCCATCTGATCCAATGTATCATTCAGGGCCCTTGTTTCTTTATTGACTGTGTGTCTAGATGATCTATCCATTTCTGTAAGTGGGGTGTTAAAGTCCCCTGCAATGACCACATTCTTATCAATAAGGTTGCTTATGTTTATGAGTAATTGTTTTATATATCTGGGGGCTCGGGTATTTGGCGCATAGACATTTATAATAGTTAGCTCTTCCTGGTGGATAGACCCTGTGATTATTATATAATGCCCTTCTTCATCTCTTGTTACAGCCTTTAATTTAAAGTCTAGTTTGTCTGATATAAGTATGGCTACTCCAGCTTTCTTTTGGCTTCCAGGAGCATGATAAATAGTTCTCCATCCCCTCACTCTCAATCTAAAGGTGTCCTCAGATCTAAAATGAGTCTCTTGTAGACAGCAAATAGATGGGTCTTGTTTTTTTATCCATTCTGATACCCTATGTCTTTTAGTTGGTGCATTTAATCCATTTACATTCAGTGTTATTATAGAAAGATATGGGTTTAGAGTCATTGTGATGTCTGTATGTTTTATGCTTGTAGTGATGTCTCTGGTACTTTGTCTCACAGGATCCCCCTTAGGATCTCTTGTAGGGCTGGTTTCGTGGTGACAAATTCCTTCAGTTTTTGTTTGTTTGGGAAGACCTTTATCTCTCCTTCTATTCTAAATGACAGACTTGCTGGATAAAGGATTCTCGGCTGCATATTTTTTCTGTTTAGCACACTGTAGATATCGTGCCAAGCCTTTCTGGCCTGCCAAGTTTCAAAGGAGAGATCAGTCACGAGTCTTATAGGTCTCCCTTTATATGTGAGGGCACGTTTATCCCTTGCTGCTTTCAGAATTTTCTCTTTATCCTTGTATTTTGCCAGTTTCACTATGATATGTCGTGCAGAAGATCGATTCAAGTTACGTCTGAAGGGAGTTCTCTGTGCCTCTTGGATTTCAATGCCTTTTTCCTTCCCCAGTTCAGGGAAGTTCTCAGCTATAATTTGTTCAAGTACCCCTTCAGCACCCTTCCCTCTCTCTTCCTCCTCTGGGATACCAATTATGCGTATATTATTTTTTTTTAGTGTATCACTTAGTTCTCTAATTTTCCCCTCATACTCCTGGATTTTTTTATCTCTCTTTCTCTCAGCTTCCTCTTTCTCCATAACTTTATCTTCTAGTTCACCTATTCTCTCCTCTGCCTCTTCAAGCCGAGCCATCGTGAATTCCATTTTGTTTTGCATTTCGTTTAAAGCGTTTTTCAGCTCCTCGTGACTGTTCCTTAGTCCCTCGATCTTTGTGGCAAGAGATTCTCTGCTGTCCTGTATACTGTTTTCAAGCCCAGCGATTAATTTTATGACTATTATTCTAAATTCACTTTCTGTTATATTATTTAAATCCTTTTTGATCAGTTCATTAGCTGTTGTTATTTCCTGGAGATTCTTCTGAGGGGAATTCTTCCGTTTGGTCATTTTGGAGAGTCCCTGGCGTGGTGAGGACCTGCAGGGCACTTCCCCTGCGCTGTGGTGTATAACTGGAGTTAGTGGGCGGGGCCGCAGTCCGACCCGATGTCTGCCCCCAGCCCACTGCTGGGGCCACAGTCAGACTGGTGTGTGCCTTCTCTTCCCCTCTCCTAGGGGCGGGATTCACTGTGGGGTGGCGTGTCCCGTCTGGGCTACTTGCACACTGCCAGGCTTGTGTTGCTGGGGATCTGGCGTATTAGCTGGGGTGGGTAGGCAAGGTGCACGGGGGCTGGAGGGGCAGGCTTAGCTCGCTTCTCCTTAGGTGATCCACTTCAGGAGGAGCCCTGTGGCAGAGGGAGGGAGTCAGATCCGCTGCTGGAGGTTTGGCTCCGCAGAAGCACAGAGTTGGGTGTTTGCGCGGAGCGAGCAAGTTCTCTGGCAGGAACTGGTTCCCTTTGGGATTTTGGCTGGGGGATGGGCGGGGGAGATGGCGCTGGCGCCTTTGTTCCCCGCCAAGCTGAGCTCTGCCGTCCGGGGGCTCAGCAGCTCTCCCTCCCTTTGTCCTCCAGCCTTCCCGCTTTCCGAGCAGAGCTGTTAACTTATGACCTCCCAGACGCTAAGTCGCGCTTGCTGTCGGAACACAGTCTGTCTGGCCCCTCCGCTTTTGCCAGCCAGACTCGGGGGCTCTGCTTGGCCGGCGAGCCGCCTCTCCGCCCCGGCTCCCTCCCGCAAGTCCGTGGAGCGCGCACCGCCTCGCCGCCCTTCCTACCCTCTTCCGTGGGCCTCTAGTCTGTGCTTGACTCCGGAGACTCCCTTCTGCTAATCCTCTGGCGGTTTTCTGGGTTCTTTAGGCAGGTGTAGGTGGAATCTAAGTGATCGGCAGGACGCGCTGTGAGCCCCGCGTCCTCCTACGCCGCCATCTTCCGGAACCAATCTCCTCAAATCCGTATTTTTGTATCCTTGGGATAAATACCTAGTAGTGCAATTTCTGGGTCATAGGGTAGTTTATTTTTATTTTTTGAGAAACCTTCATACAGTTTTCGAGAGTGGCTGCACCAGTTTGCATTCCCACCAATAGTGCAAAAGCTTTTCATCTTGATACGGTCCCAATAGTTTATTTTTGCTTTTGTTTCCCTCAACTCAGGACACATATCTAGAAAAATAGTTTTGAAGACCAATGTCAAAGAGGTTACCGACTGTGTTCTCCTCTAGGAGTTTGATTATGTCCTGTCTCACATTTAGGTCTTGGAAATATGAATATTACTTTATCAGTTAAGCAAGAAGGCAGTGGGGATTTTGTGCAGAAGATTTATATTATTCAGAGGCATAAGGTAACTAAATGTGTCTTTGGAACGTCAAGGCCTGGGGTAACGACAAGGGATAAGACCAGAAAGTAAAGAGAGGAAAGATCAAAAGGCATTTTGAAGCTATGCTAAGAATTTTTTTCCTCATACTCTATATTATTGTTTCTAAAACTTAACTGGAAAGTTTTAGTTTTATGAATATCTTCAGATGTCACCATGACCTCAGGTGTCAAGCAGACATGGTTTTAGGTCCAGAACTTCAGCTTTAATCATAAAAGTAACTTTTTAATTTTTGACACCCTGTTTTTAATAGACTCACATAGTAAAAATTTATTTGTCTGTATGAGTCTATTGCTAAAACAAAGTGTAGAAATATTGTCATACATGATTAGGTGTCATGGAAAATTATTAAACAAGAGAATATGTACTCTAATTTACATTAAAAAAATATTCTGGGGTCGCCTGGGTAGCTCCGTCGGTTGAGTGTCCGACTTCAGCTCAGGTCATGATCTTACGGTCTGTGAGTTCGAGCCCCGCGTCAGGCTCTGTGTCGACAGCTCAGAGCCTGGGGCCTGCTTTGGATTCTGTGTCTCCCTCTCTCTGACCCTCCCCCGTTCATGCTCTGTCTCTCTCTGTCTCAAAAATAAATAAACATTAAAAAAAATTTTTTTTAAAGTATTCTGGTTGCTCTGTAAAGAATGGATTTTTATAGGGGCATGAGTGGTGACACGAAGGACAGTTAGGAAGCTGTTAACCAAGATAGGTAATAAGAGTGTCTGGGCATTGGGTACAGGTAATGGAAATTAAGATAAATGTATAATTGAAAATTAGCTGATGGGATTTGTATGCCTATCTACATTTATAAAATTGCTTTTTCTTCTGGGGAAAGTGTTGCTGTTTTTCTGTTAACTCTCTGCTTAGTGTGGAAAATACCTAAAGTATAAAAGTAAAATAAATACCTAGTAGTGCAATTGCTGGGTCGTAGGGTAGTTCTACTTTTAATTTTTTGAGGAACCTCCATACTGTTTTCCAGAGAAGCTGCACCAGTTTGCATTCCCACCAACAATGTAAAAGAGATCCTCTTTCTCCACATCCTCACCAACATCTGTTGTTGCCTGAGTTGTTGAATTGATAAAGAAGATGTGATATATATATATATATATATATATATATATATATATATATATAATGGAGTATTACTCAGCAATGAAAAATAATGAAATCTTGCTATTTGCAACTACATGGATGGAACTAGAGGGTATTATGTTAAGCGAAATTAGTCAGAGAAAGACAAATACCATAAGACTTCACATATATGAGGACTTTAAGAGACAACACATGAACATAAGGGAAGGGCAACAAAAATAATATAAAAACAAGGATGGGGACAAAACAGAAGAGACTCATAAATACGGAGAACAATCAGAGGGTTACTGGAGAGGTTTTGGAAGGGGGGATGGGCTAAATGGGTAAGGGGCATTAAGGAATCTACTCCTGAAATCATTGTTGCACTATATTCTAATTTGGATGTAAATTAAAAAAAATTAAATTAAAAAAGAGTAAAACATAATAAATAAAATAAAGGAAATAAAACTTATCTACAGTTTTATTACTGTAATGCAAGCACTGCCAGTCTTTATTTTACCCTCTTGCATTCCTTTTTCTCTCTCTACCTTCTCCCTTTCTTCCATTAAAAAAAAAAAAAATATATATATATATATATATATATATATATATATATATATATCAGTCCTATATTTTAAATGTGCTCATCTCCAGTATTTCCTTTGTCTATAATGGAAGCTATTTTTAACCAGAGAGTATTTATTAGATATTAAGTGTATACAGATGGATAAATATAGTAAGTCTAATAGTTACATCACCTTGCCACAAAAGATGATTAAAAATGTTGCTTACTTTTGTTAAGAATCATTCTTGAGATTTTTTTTTCCTCTGGTGAGTTGGTTGCTAGGTCACTCTGTGGGGATCATTGAAATGTGACTACTAGCTATAATGATAACTCTTGAACATGCATAAATAAAACATAATGTATTCATTAGCAAATATAAGGATTTATAATAAATTCTGAAATTTTTAGGTGTCCAAAAGCATGAAATTTTTATTGTAGTCTTCTATAATGCTAATATTAAATATGAAATACAATATATATTATTAATATAAGTAATATATAATTATTTTAAGGAAAGGACTAAATATCTGATGAAAGGGAAAAAAGTCAAAATTAGAAAATGAAAATGTATCATATTTTTCTTCAATGCTTCAACTTTTATAGTATATAAAAATCATTCCTGATAAAAACTATTAGGAAAGAAAATTCACTTATAAGATATTAGAATTGGAAGAGACCTTAGATATTATCTAAAGTAAGGCTTCATTTTACAGATGATAAAATTGAGGCCCAGAGAGAATGCTCAAAATTGTTTGCAGAGCTGAGACTAGAACTCATTTCAATTATGTTTCTACTTTTTCATATTTCTTCACGCACACACACAGACACATTTTCTAATACACCTCTATGCATTGATCTCTGTTTTTACAATTGCCTACTCCTTACTTTTATCAATGTGTTTTTTTTTCTGATGTATTTCCTGTCTGAACCAATAGCTATATCTAGTCCATTCTACCATGTCTTCTTCAGGCTAGGGAGTAGGAAGGAAAGTAACTTCAGTTACTAGGTGTTCATAACCATTATTCTTCCAAATATGTAACACCTCATCCGATAACAAAGCTGGATAATATTATGTCAGAACACCTGTTTGACAATAGTTTCAATTAACTGAATGCCTGAGGTAGTTATTTCTTAGTGACTAAATTTGGGAGTTAACTGAGGCTTAAAAGAAAATAAAATAATACATTTTGGCAGTCTTTACAAATTGCTGCAGGTTCACTTCTAGATATTATATAGTTGAGTGATTGTAATTTGATATCTTTTGTTCATATTTTTTTTCCTACTGAAGATATTACAAGACCCGCTTGAGAGTTACTTCTCATTTAGGACTAGAGATGTAAAGGATACACAAATGGCTGAGCTTTATATGTACTATTCCCCAGAAAAAAAATCTGGAAATTTTACTTAAAATTCTTCAATATCAAGTTGTTTTCCTGTGGCTTATTTGTTTCTCCTAAAAATGCATCACATTTGAAAAATCTTAGCCATTAAAAGTTTCTTCAAATAATATTAAGCTGACAGTACTCAAGATAGATTTTTAATAATCACCATTTCTATGAATACAAGGTTTGGGAAGGACCACTTCATGTTTATTCTGTTTAGAAGATTTTGATTTGTTGTTTCTTTTGAAAATAATTATCTTCCATGCCTAAATATCTCCAATTCAAATTTCTCCAACACTTCATTTATATTTTTTTAATTTTTATTTATTTTTCAGAGAGAGAGAGAGAACAGAGTGCGAGAGGGGAGGGATGGAGAGACAGGGAGTCACAGAATCCAAAGCAGGCTCCAGGCTCAGAACTGTCAGCACAGAGCCCAACGCGGGGCCCTAACTCAAGGACCATGATATCATGACATGAGCTGAAATTGAACACTTAACCAACTAAACCACCCAGACACCCCTCCATCACTCCATTTCTGACTCTTTTATAACACGTCACAATTAACCATCTAGCACACTTACGGGTATATGTGTGTGTATTACTCACCAGATTTTTGTCTCTAAATATATTGATTTAACAAGTTTCTGTAAATTATTTTACACATATTATTTTTAGAGTCTTTTTATTTTTTTATTTTTTTAAAAAAATTAAATTTACATCTAAGTTAGCATATAGTCCAACAATGATTTCAGTAGTAGAATCCTTAATGCCCCTTACCCATTTAGCCCGTTCCCCCTCCCCAAACCCCTCCAGTAACCCCCATTTCTTCTCCATATTGAAGAGTCTCTTATGATTTGTCCCCCTCCCTGTTTTTATAGTATTTTTTGCTTCCCTTACCTTGTGTTCATCTGTTCTGTGTCTTAAAGACCTCATATGTGTGAAGTCATATGATATTTGTCTTTCTGTGACTAATTTCACTTAGCATAATGCCTTCTAGCTCCATCCATGTAGTTTCAAATGGCAAGATTTCATTCTTTTTGATCACTGAGTAATACTCCATTGTATGTATATACCACATATTCTTTATCCATTCATCCATCGATGGACATTTGGGGCCTTTCCATACTTTGGCTATTGTTGATAGTGCTTCTATAAACATTGGGGTGCATGTGTCCCTTTGAAACATCATACTTGTATCCCTTGGATAAATATCTGATAGTGAAATTGCTGGGTCATAGTTCTATTTTTAATTTTTTGAGAAAACTCCTTACTGTTTTCCAGAGTGGCTGCACCAGTTTGCATTCCCACCAGCAGCGCAAAAGAGAACCTCTTTCTCTGCATCCGTTGTTTCCTGAGTTGTTACTGTTAGCCATTCGGACAGGTGTGAGGTGATATCTCATTGTGGTTTTGATTTATATTTCCCTGATGACGAGTGATGTTGAGCATTTTTTTCATGTGTTGTTTGGCCATCTGGATGTCTTCTTTGGAGACATATCTATTCATGTCTTTTGCCCATTTCTTCACTGGATTATTTGTTTTTTGGGTGTTGAGTTTTATAAGTTCTTTACAGATTTTGGATACTAACCCTTTATCTAATGTCATTTGTAAATATCTTCTCCCATTCTGTTGGTTGCCTCTTAGTTTTGCTGACAGTTTCCTTCCCTGTTCATAAGTTTTAATTTTGGTGAGGTCGGTCCCAGTATTTCATCTTTGCTTTTGTTTCCCTTGCCTCTGGAGACATGTTGAGTAAGAAGTTGCTGTGGCCAAGGTCAAAAAGGTTTTTGCCTGCTTTCTACTCAAGGATTTTGATGGCTTCCTGTATTATATTTATGTCTTTCATCCATTTTGAGTTTAATTTTGTGTATGGTGTAAGAAAGTGGTCTAGGTTCATTCTTCTGCATGTCACTGTCCAGTTTTCTCAACACCACTTGCTGAAGAGACTGTTTTTATTCCATTGGATATTCTTTCCTGTTTTATCAAAGATTAGCTGGCCATACGTTTTTGTGGGTCCATTTCTGGGTTCTCTTTTTGGTTCCACTGATATGAGTGTCTGTTCTGGTCCCAGTACCATACTGTCTTGATGATTACAGCTTTGTAATACAGCCTGACGTCTGGGATTGTGATGCCTCCTGCTTTGGTTTTCTGTTTCAAGATTGCTTTTGTGGTTTTATACAAATTTTAGGATTGTTTGTTCTAGCTCTGTGAAGTATTCTGGTGTTATTTTGATAGGTATTGCATTGAATATGTAGATTGATTTGGGTAGTATTGACATTTTAACAATATTTGTTCTTCCTATCCAGGAGCATGGAATCTTTTTCCATTTCTTTGTGTCTTCTTCAATTTCTTTCATAAGCTTTCTATAGTTTTCAGTGTATATATTTTTCACCTCTTTGGTTAGATTTATTCCTAGGTATTTGGTGGGTTTGGTGTAATTGTAAATGGGATCAATTCCTTGATTTCTCTTTCTGTCACTTCATTGTTGGTGTATAGGAATGCAACTGATTTCTGTGGATTGATTTTATATCCTGCCACTTTGCTGAATTCATGGATCAGTTCTAGCAGTTTTTTTGGTAGAATCTTTTGGGTTTCCCATGTAGGGTATCATGTCATCTGTGAAGAGTGAAAGTTTGATCTCCTCCTGGCCAATTTGCATGCCTTTTATTTCTTTGTGTTGTCTGATTGCTGACCTAATACTTCCAATACTATGTTGAATAACAGTGGTGAGAGTGGACATCCCTGTCTTATTCCTGACCTTAGGGGGGCAGCTCTCAGTTTTTCCCCATGAAGGATGATATTAGCATTGGGTCTTTCATATATGGCTTTTATGATCTCGAGGTATGATTCTTCTCTCCCTACTTTCTTAAGAGCTTTTATCAAGAAAGGATGCTGTATTTTGTCAAGTGCTTTCTCTGCACCTATTGAGAGGATCATGTGGTTCTTGTCCTTTCTTTTGTTGATGTGATGAATCACATTGATTGTTTTGAGGATATTGAACCAGCCCTGTCTCCCACGTATAAATACCACTTGATCATGGTGAATAAATTTTCAATGTATTGTTGGATCCGGTTGGCTATTATCTTGTTGAGGATATTTGTATCCATGTTCATCAGGCAAATTGGTCTATATTTCTCCTTTTTAGTGGGGTCTTTGTCTGGTTTTGGAAACAAGTTTTCCTTTTTAGTGGGGTCTTTGTCTGGTTTTGGAATTAAGGTAATAATGCTGGCTTTATAGAAAGAGTTTGGGAGACTTCCATTTCTATTTCCTGGTACAGCTTCGAGAGAATAAGTGTTAACTCTCTTAAATGTTTGCTAGAATTCCCTTGGAAAGCGATCTGGCTCTGGGCTCTTGTTTTTTGGGAGATTTTTGATTAAAAATTTGTTTTATTTACTGGTTATGGGTCTGTTCAAATTTTCTATTTCTTCTTATTTCAATTTTGGTAGTTTATATATTTCCAGTCATTTGTCCATTTCTTCCAGATTGCCCATTTTTATTGGCATATAATTGATCATATTGTTCTCTTATTATTGTTTTTATTTCTGCTATGTTGGTTGTATCTCTCCTCTTTCATTCTCCATTTTATTGAATTGGGTCCTTTCCTTTTTCTTTTTGATCAAACTGGCTAGTGGTTTATCAATTTTGTTAATTCTTTCAAAGAGCCAGCTTCTGGTTTCATTGATGTTTTCTACTGTTTTTTGTTTGTTTGTTTGTTTGTTTGTTTGTTTTGTTTTCGATAGCATTGATTTCTGCTCTGAACTTTATTATTTCCTGTCTTCTTCTCATTTGGGTTCTATTTGCTCTTCTTTTTCCAGCTCTTTGAGGTATAAGGTTAGGTTGTGTATCTGATACCTTTCTTCCTTCTTTAGAAAGGTCTGGATTGCCATATACTTTCCTCTTATGACCACCTTTGCTGCATCCCAGAAGTTTTGGGCTGTGGTATTATCATTTTGTTTGGATTCCATGGATTTTTTAATTTCCTATTTAACTTCTCAGTAGTCCGTTTCTTCTCTTGTAAGATGTTCTTTAGTCTCCAAGTATTTTTTACCTTTCTAATTTTTTTCTTGTGGTTGATTTCGAGTTTCATTGCATTGTGGTCTGAAAATATGCACAATATGATCTTGATCTTTTGTACATGTTGAAGGGTGATTTGTGTCCCAGTATGTGATCTATTGTGGAGAACGTTCCATGGTCCCTGGAGAAGAATGTATATTCTGCTGCTTTTGGATAAAATATTCTGGATATATCTGTTAAGTCCATCTGGTCCAGTGTGTCATTCAAAGCCATTGTTTCCTTGTTGATTTTCTGATTAGATAATCTGTCCATTGCTGTGAGTATGGTGTTGAAGTCCCCTACTATTCTGGTATTATTATTAATGAGTTTCTTTATGCTTGTGTTTAATTGATTTACATATTTTGGTGATATAACATTTGGGGCATAAATGTTTACAATTGTTAGTTCTTCTTGGTGGATAGACCCCTTAATTATGATATAATGCCCTTCTTCATCTCTTGTTGCAGTCTTTATTTTAAATTCTAGGTTGTATGATATAAGTATGGCTACTCTGGCTTTCTTTTGTCAACCATTAGCATGATGGTTCTCCATCCCCATACTTTCCATATAAAGGTGTCTTTAGGTCTAATGTGGGTCTCTTGTAATCAGCATATAGATGGATCTTGTTTTTGGGTTTTTTTTTATTCATTCTGTTACCCTATGTCTTTTTATTTGAGCACCTAGTCCGTTGACATTTAGAGTGAGTAATGAAAGATATGAATTTATTGCCATTATGTTGTTTGTAGAGTTGAGTTTCTTGTGGTGGTCTCTGGTCCTTTACAGTCTTTGTTACTTTTGGTCTTTTTTGTTTGTTTGTTTGTTTGTTTGTTTCCATCATTTCTCCCCTCAGAGAGTCCCCCTTAAAGTTTGTTTCAGGGCTGGTTTAGTGGTCACAAACTCCTTTAATTTCTGTTTGTCTGGGAGACTTTTAATGTCTTCTTCTATTTTGAATGACAGCCTTGCTGGATAAAGAATTCTTGGCTGCACATTTTCCCAATTCAGCATATTGAATATATCCTGCCACTCCTTTCTGGCCTGCCAAATTTTTGTGGATAGTTCTGCAGCAAACCTGATCTGTCTTCCCTTGTAGGTTAAGAATTTTTTTTCTCTTGTTACTTTGATGATTCTCTCCTTGCCTGAGTATTTTGTGAATTTGACTATGATATGCTTTGTTGATGGTCGGTTTTTGTTGAATCTAATGGGGGTCCTCTGTACTTCCTGGATTTTGATTTTTGTGTCTTTCCCCAGGTTAGGCAAGTTTTCCACTATGATATGTTCACATAACCCTTCTACCCCTTATTCTCTCTCTTCATCTTCTGGGACCCCTATGATTCTGATGTTGTTACTTTTTAATTAGTCACTGCTTTCTCTAATTCTTAAATTGTGCTCTTTTGCCTTAGTCTCCCTCCTTTTTTCCCGCTTCATTGTTCTCCATAAGTTTGTCCTCTATATTGTTGCTCTGCCTCATCCTTTCTTGCAACTGTGGCATCCATTTGAGATTGCATTTCAGTTATAGCATTTTTTAAATTTCATCCTGACTACTTTTTACTTCTTTTATCTCTGCAGAAAGGAATTCTAATCTATTTCCTACCCCAGATAGTATTCTTATTATCATGATTCTAAATTCTAGTTCAGACATCTTGCTTGTATCTGTGTTGGTTAAGTCCCTGGCTGTCATTTCTTCCTCCTCTTTCTTTTGGGGTGAATTCCTTTGTTTAATCATTTTGAAGGAGAAAATAAATTAATGAGGCAAAAAATTAAAATTAAAAAATTAAAAATTAAAGACAACACACACACACACACACAAATCAAATAAATGATTATAGATCCTAAGTGTGTTTTGGTATGGGTGTTGAAAAGGGCATTATAGATTATAGAAAAAAGGAAACAAAAAAAAAAAGGAAAACGTTTAAAAATGTGAAAAAATGAAGACAATGAAATAGAATAAAATGAAATGATGGAAGTAAAATAGAATTTGAAAAATTTACAAAAAAACTAAAAATTATAGTAGAAAAAAATTAAAGAAAAATATTTTTAAAAAAGTGAATATAAAAATATTTTTCTCTTTCTGTATTCAAGAAAAAGAAAAGAAATGAAAAAGAAAAAAAAAGAAACTGAATGGATGGACCAGGGAACAAACTGAAATATGATTGAAATTACATCATTTTCCTCTAGAAGTCAAACTATGAAGCACTTTGTAGTCCATAAACTAAGCAGGTGGAATGACGTGTGGTGTTCCTGAAGAGCGAGTTTGGCCCAGTTAGGCAGGGCTTGGTGCAATGGCTCCATTTTCCACTAGATGGCGCTGTTTAGCCTACTGGCGTGGATTGTTGTGGCACTTGTAGGTGTGTATGCGCATGTGAGGGAGGGGTGAAAATAGCATCACCCTGCTACCTAGGCTCTAGTATCAGAGGTCTCTTCTCCCCAATCAGCAATTGTGCATCTGTCCTTTGTCTCTGGCTTCTGTCCACTGCTCACTTTTACACTCCCCATGACCCAGCCATCAGGTTGCCAGGTGGCACTTCCCTCCTGAGTTTTATCTCAGACATGGCTGTTTTTCCTGACACCTTTCTTCTGAGGGACCGAGGCTTTGACCCTTCTGCCACTCTGTGAGAGGGTCTTGCTAAGCAATGGCTGGGTGCTGGCTACTCTCAGGAACATTTGGGGGACCTTGATGCTGCCGTTGCCTAGCGACCATGGCTGGGTGCCAGCCCTCCCCAGAAAAAGTTCATGTGATCATGTAGCAGCAGCGTTTCAGGGCCTATGGAAAATCACATCACACATCTGGCACCAGGCTTCACCCTTAACAACATTGTCCAGCACAAGAGAACGTGGTTGTTTTCTGGGGTCCACTGGGGTCTTTGCTTATGGTGGGGCTGCACAGCATCTACCAAATGTCCTCCCAGCAGGGGAACTGCCTCTCTCTGTGTGGCCTGAGGATCCCAAGGCTTCACTCTGTTCCTGGGGTTCGCCCTTCTCACGAGAGCATCACCAGGTATCAAGCTGTAGAGTTTCAGACTCTGTGCTCCCCTGTTTATAGAGTCTTAGTGGAGTTTAATCCCTCTCCTTTCTCCCTTTTTCCACTTTTCCACTTTCTCTCCAGCTGCTTTTGGGAAGGTATTTTTCCCATAGTCTCCCCTCATCTCCATTCTCTCTCCAAAAACAAAACCAGTTCTCTGCCCTCCACAGTTTCTCTCTCTCCCAGTTCACCTCTCCATGCTGAGTACCTGGTGAGTTCTGTGGTTTGGTTTGTGCAGATTTTTGTTAATCCTAAGTCAGTTTTCTAGATGTGCAGGATGGTTTAGTGTTGATCTGGCTGTATTTCATGCATGTGAGACACACAAAGAAACTTCCATGCTGTTCTGCCATCTTGGTTCCTACCCCATATATTGTTTTTTAATATATTCTAGTATATGTGCTCTAGTAACTTGTGCAAGTTGGTACAAAGTATACGTGCTCTAGTAACTTGTCCAAGTTGCTACAAAGTGCAAGAAATGGATTTGAACCCAGTTTTTTAAATGTCTACTGTATGAGTCTTTCCACCAATGATGATGTGTTTTATCATACTGTGAATAACAGAGGCTGTATTTTAATTTTTATTTTATCTATTCGTCAGTATCCTATTAGGAATATTTATACAAATAAATAACTTCACAAATAAATATTTATTACGTTTTAATTTAATTGTTACAGTACTCATTCAAGAATAAAGCCAAATTTTGGTAAGAGCCCAATGTGCATAAGCTGATGAATCGATAAAGATGTGGTATATATGTACTATGGAATATTATTTGGTGATCAAAAAGAATGACATCTTATCATTTGCAACAACGTGGTTGGAACAGGAGTGTATTATGCTAAGCTAAATAAGCCAGTCAGAGAAAGACAAATATATTATTTCATGCATATATGTAATTTAAGAATCAAACAGATGGACATAGAGGAATGGAGGGAAAAATAAAATAAAAGCAGAGAGGGAGGTAAACCCTAAGAGACTCTTAAATATGGAGAACTGAGGGTTGCTTAGGGAAGGTAGGTGGGAGGATGGGTTAAATGGGTGATGGGCATTAAATGGGATTGCTGGGATGAACACTGGGTGATATATGTAAGTGATGAATCACTAAATTATACTCCTAAAACCAAAACTACACTATATATTAAATAACTTGGATTTAAATTAAAAAAAAATAAAGTAAACTGGCAATCAAAAGTGATTAGAAGCAATTATGTAGGGGCACCTGGGTGGCTCAGTTGGTTAAGCATCCAACTCTTTATTTTTTAAATTAACTTTAATGTTTATTTACTTATGAGAGAGAGAGAGAGATAGCGTGTGAGCTGGGAAGGGGTAGAGAAAGAGGGAGACCCAGAATTTGAAGCAGTCTCCAGGCTCTGAGCTGTCAGCTTGGAGCCCAACATGGGGCTCAAACTCATGAACCACTAGATCATGACTTGAGCTGAAGATGGATGCTTAACCAACTGAGCCACCCAGGAACCCCAGAGCATCTAACTCTTGATTTTGGCTCAAGTCACGATCCCAGGGTTGTGGGATCGACTTGTGCTTCAGTGGAGCATACACTTTTAGCACAAAATCAGATTAAGATTCTTCTCTCTCCTTCCGTTCTCTGCCCTGATTGCACACTCTAAATAAATAAATAAAAAGAAGCAGTTATGTATCATAAGATATTAACACCTTATCTGTGTTTTTTAATACAAATACTGAGATTTGACTTTGAAACACGTTGTGCTGAACAGAATAATTTCTCCTTTTTTAAAAAAGCACATTTAATCTACTACAACATGATTAACTGTGGCAAGTTTGTCTCCCTCACATACATATGTTTAGGTAATTCTTATAAACCTAGAGGTGCAACTGGTCAATATCATTATATGGTTTTCCTCTGTTGTTCTCTATTGTTCTTATATTTTAATCCTCTTTTTAAAATATTTTGTTTATTTATTTTGAGAGAGAGAGAGAATCAGAGGGGCAGGGAATCCCAGGTAGGTACCATTCTCTGTGCTGAGCCTGATGTTGAGCTCTATGTCATTACTGTGAGATCATGACCTGTACTAAAATCAAGAGTTGGATGCTTGGCCAACAGAGCCACCCAGGTGCCCCTGGCATTATTTTAATGTTTTAATTATAGGCAATAATTTCAGTGTTCTTTCAGATCTCACAGTCACATTTGTTTTTAATCATATTAATATTAACTTATGCTAAAATTTTGTTTATTAATGGTTACCTATGCATAAACACTTCACTAGAAGCTAATTTTATAGAGGTCTGAAACCAAGTCTGTTGTAGACTCTGGGTCTGAAGTTCTCTCTTGTCCAACAAGAGAGCGGGACGCAGGATTGAAAAATGCAAAAGAGTCTAATGTCCAGGAGGAGACAAGAGCCCCGAATAAAGGTACTTGCTCCATTTTTTTAGTGTCAGCAGGCTTACAAGCGAGATGGATATACACAAAGAGACAATGAAACCATGGACATTAACTCATGGGCATGGGAAAAAGCGTTTGAACATATGTGGTGTTAGGGATTTGGGTCAATACAAAACAAAATTCTGGGCTGGCACAAAAATCCCTTTGTCCTATGTTGGGGGCCTTTGTCCTACTTACCTAATCTTGTTTACCCAAACTTGGGTATGTACATTCTATGGCTTTCTAATTCTTTATGCCTTGTTAACTCATCAGTGCAAGCTCAGGGACTTCCTAAGCTTATTCCTCACACAAGTCCAAGTTACAGAAAAACTCTGCCTCCTCAGAAGCCACAATGAGCATAGGTTCTTTCATCCATGCTCAAGAAAAATCAAACCAATATCCATCTAAATAACCTATCTAGCACCTTTGTTTCATGACTACTTGTTCTTCAACTATCTTTCACTCCAGCCACCAGTTTACATGCATACACTCTAAAGCTTAAACTAATTTAAAACTTCTCCATTTCTGAAATATTAAATTCCAGTATCGCATTTTCTGAACCATAATTTATTTGTCATTCCAGATTACTTTGATTTATTCATAAATATTTTAAGCACCTTCTATGTAAGAGGTGTTGTGCAAGACAGTGTGGTAGAGTGATTGAATAATAGCTACAATTGTCTTAAATGCTGTGAAAAAAAGATGTACCTGACATAACCAAAGCAGTATGGTTACAGATTATAACAGTATTAATGGAACACATTCTCAGTAACTCTCAAATCAATCACTCCTTTGTTGTTCCAAAGCCCTTTCCTTAGGTCTCTTATTCATGCTTGTCTCATTGTTGCATGAGTCCCTTAAGTTATATTATTCTTTCTTCCTTAACACAGATTCTAAAGTGATCTTTCACAAACCTGTAACATGATTATGCCATATTCATGCCTAAAATAATTCAAATGGCTTCCAAGACACTCTAGATTAAAATCAATTTCCTGCATTTAGCACATAAGCACTTCATACTCTGATTAATACACACTTCTAAGGTCTGATCCCCTGCCATACTTCACATTCACCTTCTCTCGGTATATTGAACATAGGTTCCAGAATGCATCTTTAATGCCTGCTATCATCATGCTTTTGTATATGTTCATTTTACTGCTTATGGTGCCTTTCACCCCTCTTTATGAATCTCTAATCTATTCTTTTTAATTGAGATATCACTGACAAACAAAAATTGTATATATTTAGGGGTGCCAGGGTGACTTTGTTAAGTGTCTGACTCTTGATTTTGGTTCAGTTCATGATCTCATGGTTGTGAGATCGAGCCCTGCATTAGGCTCCACACTAGGCATGGAGCCTGCTTGAGTTTCTCTCTTTTCCTCTCCTTCTGCCCCCCCCCCCGTCTCTCTCTCAAAAAATATATATATATATTTATTTAAAGTGTAAAACTAGATGTTTTGCTATACATATACCTTTTGAAATGATAACCACAATCCAGTTAATTATCATATGTATCATCTCTGTATGGTTACCAGTGTGTGTGTGTGTGTGTGTGTGTGTGTGTGTGTGTGTATCTTGGTTATTGTGAATAATGTTGCAGTGAACTCCTATCTGTTCTTTCAAGTTCATCATAAGCATCACAATTTCCAAGAAACCTTCCTGATAATTTCCTCTAGTCTTATATATATGCCCATTCATTGTTTTCTTATGGCAGCAGTAAATATCTCTATTACATTACTTGCTCTATAGTTGCTTTTAATTATAGCATGTTATACTGTACTTTTTGATGTTCATGTCCATTTATCTCTTGAAGTTGTTACTTTTTGAGGACAGGAACTTTGTCTTACTTGACATTATGTCTTCAATACCTCATACAGAGTAAGGGTTTAACAAATGTTCATGGGAATGTAGAGAGATGGAGATTGAAAGAAATAAATAAAGTGAGAGAAGAGGGGAGAGGATGGAAGGAAAAGAGAAGGAGGGAGAAAGATAATTGAAATGTGGAAAGAATGGAGATGAGGTTGAGTAGGCAGACAGGAAAGCAGGAAAAAAAGGAAGGAAAAAAGAAGGGAGGAAGGAAAAACAGAAAGAAAGTAGGAGGGTAGTAAGGATGGCAAGAAAGAAGGAAAGGAAGGAAGGAAAGAAAGAAGGACATAAGGAAGGAAACAAGGAAGGAAGGAAAGAGAGGGAGGGAAGAGGGGAGGAAGGAAATAGTAGTTTCTGAGAAAGCATAGAGGGCTTAAATACTGATTGGAACATAAAGGAGTAGATTTCAGAGTATATTCTGGAATCCCTTAAAAAAGTCACTTGAAGAGACAAGATAAAAATTTCATTACTTGATCTGTTATCACCAAGGTGTATAAAACTTTGAAGAGCTCTTGAGTAAAATATGAACACTGTTCATATCTTTTTGCTTGTTCTTTGTAGTGTCTCATTATTTTACATGTGTACTAAGGTTTCTCTAGTTTAAAAGTCTTCATTTGCTTGTCAATGAGCTTGTAGAACATAATCACACTCCTCAATTAGAACAGACTTTAAAAAAAATACAGTACTATCCTTTCATTGTTGTGGGTAAATTGCAATTTAATGGAAAAGACTCTGCTCTTTTACATTTTCCATAACTTCATCCATCCCTGCTTAATAATTACAAATGGTGTATAAATAAACACTTCGGATGATTTCCAAGATGTTTTGCGCTTACTTACAAGGCTGATACTTCCATTACTGGGACACTTAAGTAGTTTTGAAAGATTGTATACAGGTTGATTTTTCAATGTATTTGAAGTTTGTAATCTTGCTTAAATACACAAAAAATAGGAAGGATTAGCAAACTGCTGCTTCTAGGCCATGAGAAGATGGAGGTAAGGGCAATAAAGACAGGGCTTATGAGCAACATAAAATCGATTTGTCAAAAAGTGGAAGACTGTCAGCAAACATAACATGTTATGAACCCTTCAGTATTTCTGTTTATGCTAGTCGAAGTCTAAAATAATCTGTGTTTTTTGATGCTTGGTTTAGTTTTCCACAAGCCTAATTAACACCAGATTAAGTTTGCTGCCACTATATTTTATACTTGAGACTAAAAAATACTTGCTGTTTGTCTCCTGTATAGAAAGACTATACTGACATATTTAATAATACTGACAACAATATAGTATAGTCATACACAGAAATTTGTGGGATATTTCAATTATTTTTAGAACATCAGTTTTCTAATTAACAAAATTTCCCTGGAAATAATTAAGTCGTCTCATGTGGTATCTTCATGTGTCCTGATTCAAGATGGGTCTCCTTTGTTTTAACAAGACTGAATATGATGACAACATCTTTGAATTTCCCACCAAGTGCCAGTAACTTCTTCTTTATAAAGAATATACAAAAAAATTCAATTCAGGAATCTCTGCTTAAAATAATACATTAAGTGAATTGTAACACTGCCAACTGTGACCTATCTAGGTTTCAGTTTTTCCAACACCAGAAAAGACTCCCTAATCCCACTTTAACTGTTGGTATATATTACAATTCAGGGTCAAATTGAAATCATGCTACCTATTTGCTTTTCTTTGAATCTTTTTCTGTGCAAACGTTCATAGGGACACAATAAATCAGAAGATGTTTCCTTTCATATGGGACCAAATTGGAGGCCAGATTTTTATCTTGCTCCTTGAATGCTCTCCCTTGACTTCAAAGACAGATTCATACATAGAGGAGAGTAAAGCTGGATAAGAAGTCAGTAGAAAGGACAAGATATATTATTCATAGAATAAGGTATGACATACTCCAGGGAAATATAGTCAACTCTCAACTGTCATGCTCAGTTGAGAGATGAGGCTTGAATAAAACAATCCAAAAAATTAATTATTTCAAACTATGGTTTATACACACAAAATAGATATATAATCATTCCTATCTTTCTGGTCCCTTTTGGCCCAGGTTTTTTTGGTGGCCAAGGCTCAACAGCTCCTCAAAGAACCATAATAAAAAGGAGGGTCATTTCTCTTTACTATGATTTATTCAACTAGTGAACTTTTTTTTAGCTAATATAATTCATCCAGAATTTATTTTTTCCAGTTTTTCCCTTAAATTGTTATTCTGAGAAGTGTCAGAACATACATATCTCATTCCCTCAGATCTCTATACTTCAAATTTTTCAGGACACAGCATAGTTTATCAATAAAGTCATGGCTGGAAGAAATTTCTAAAGCCATTTGACTTCTTCCATTACTATGGTATATTTTGCCTAATCCAAATATTGATACACAGTAAGCTTTTAAAGAATTTCAAAGTAAAATATAATAGTCACCTTACTGGTTTATTTAGTGTCTCAAACTTTTTGTGCTTCAAAATTCCATTTGAGCTCAACACAGTAATCTGTGGACTATATATTTTTTAAAGTTTATTCTCTTAAAAGATTTTAGTACTAATGTGTTGAAGTAGCAATAAAAATAAAATGGATGGATATTTCTTTAATAAAATCTTAGGAGTTGATCCTAACCGAAAGCATTACAGTATGTTAATAATATGGTCCTGAAACCAAAAATATATATATATATATATATATGGTCCTGTAAGAATAAATACACTGTACACTGTATACTACTCTTTGGCACATATGCCACCTCTTTTACTGCTTTGCCCCTAGCTAACACTTTTCTTCCTTTTAAAAATGTTTTTTTGAGGTATAAATACAGACATAACAGTGGACATATATTAAACTTACAACTCAATGAAAATTTACATACGTGTGCACATGTGGAACCACCCCAATGAGGACATAAAAAAATTTCCAGCACCCCAAAGACTCCTTTATGCCTTCTTTTAGTCAGTATCACCAGGTAACCATTATTCAGACATTAGTCAACGTGGATTAATTTTTCTCAAAATAAATTTCAGGGGTGCCTGGGTGGCTCAGTCGGTTAAGACTTCAGCTCAGGTCATGATCTAGCGGTTCGTGAGTTCGAGCCCTGCATTGGGCTCTGTGCTGACAGCTCAAAGCCTGGAGCCTGCTTCAGATTCTGTGTCTCCCCCTCTCTCTCTGCCCCTCCCTAACTTGCACTTCTTCTCTCTCTCTCTCAAAAATAAACAAACATTAAAAAATTTAGCTTCAAAATTAATTTTCATGTATATGAAAAAATTAGCATATAGTTTTATTTTGTCTAACTTCTTTTACTCCTAATGATGTCTATGAAATCTATCCATGTTGTTTGTTTCATTATTTTTTATTATTTCTTAAACTGTGGTCAAAATCTTTTGGTAAAGAATATAAGTCACACCATTGCAATACATCATCTAATTGAATGTGAAAATTTGACTTCAGAATATTAATCACGTCCTGTTTAACCCATAATATCAATTCCAGTGCTCTCATAAAATTGACACAGTTTCAAAAATATATGTCTATTTTATGAATATATTAGAAATAGCTATTGATTTCCTTATCAAAAAGAATATCCCATTTTAAGGCTGTCTCAATTGTGTAATAACAGTATTATTGGTATGGTGGGGTAAGCAGTGTGTTACTGAAACTCTGTAACATTTCTCATTTTTCAATTAGTTTTATAGAATATTGAAATAATGTCACATTTTCAAACTCTACCTTGGCATTTCTTTTCTGGAAATCTTATATTCAAGCAACCAGTACGTAATATCCTATCTGAATTATTAGGAGGCATATTCTTAGTAGAAAATTCTGGAAGTCTTGAGACTTTGAATGGGAAGTACTAAATTCAGAATACTTAATAATTAATTATATTTGCTGGGTCTCTGTATTAGAATCACACACAAACAATGACCAGCATATTTGGGGGAAACTTAAGAGAGAAAGCAATATTCTCAAAGAAATAATTGTTTTGCAGGCTGAGGAGCAGGGGGAAGAGATCATAGACAAATACAATTGTGCTTACTGCAAAGGTCTGGGCATAGATGGAATTTGTGATCTTTATCAGATATGTAAAAATTATTTGGTATTAATTTTAATACACAAAATGAATAGTTTTTTAATTTCTTTAAATATTTATTTTTGAAAGAGAGAGAGAGAAAGAGAGAGAGAGAATATAAGCGGGGGAAGGGCAGAGAGAGACAGAGACACAGAATACAAATCAGGCTCCAGGCTCTGAGCTGTCAGCACAGAGCCTGACATGGGACTTGAACTCAAAAACCATGATATAGATCATGATCTGAGCCAAAGTCAGTCGCTTAACTGACTGAGCCATCCAGGCACCCCCCAAAAAAAGGTTTTTGTTAATTTGTGGAATATATGAGAATATTAAAAGCTTATTTTTATTCATTTCCCATAATTCTAGTACAATTTTTGGTACATAGGCATAAATTAATTCTCAATAATTGCTGGGTTAATTGAATTACCTTTGAATTCTTCCTATAATTCCTACCAAAGAGCAAGTGTTATGTTAATACTTCCTCAGGGAAAGAGTCACCATCCATGTGGACAGCTTGACAAAAAAAAAAAACAATTTAGAATAACAATGACATTATTCAATAAAATGTATCTATGTCATTTTTTTTGGAGATCCCATGTTCAATATATGTGTGTCCCCTTCAGTTCCCAGCTCAGCTTTACTCCAGAACTTTTTATTTCTGATTCCAATTGGCTACTTGTAAATACTCACCATCACCTTTTTGTGTTAATTCTTGGTATTATTTGAGAAATATGACTTCTTTATTATGGTTGAAACTGAGGTCAAAGACTACAAATTACTACCTCATTTCAATACACCAAGAATATATATATATATATATATATATATATATATATATATATAATGGGAAATACTACATCAGAAGTTCAATTGCCCTTGCTTAGCCCACCATATCAACAGTACCATTACTATGTCACTTGAGACAATCTCCAAAGTGATGCTGCATTTCTAGTTAAAAACCATTTGCTGTTGTGTATTCAGTTGTAAAATACAGTAAACAATACCATGACATTATTCATGAAATTAGTAAAGTGTTATGAAATGAACAGAGAAGGGAGAGTTATTATTCTGGCCCATTGGGTGTAAAACATGAACAAATAGTTGCTTCTTTATTTACTTCATTTACAGTGTACTTAGAAACCCCATAGTTTTGTCATCCTTTTATTTAAATTTATAACTTTTTTTCAAATACTATATTTTCTAAAGGGAACTTTCTCTGAAATTTCTGAGTAAGCTACAACTTCTTGCTGCTAGCATTATGGGGATAATCAACATACTTGTCTATTACATGATGTGAATTCTAAAAGTTCTTGGTGTATGTTTGAATGGATTTTGAAGAGCATGATCTCTCAAAGTACTTTGAGTACTCAAGAAAGTACACCTCCAAAACATTAAAACACTCGTGTAACTTTCCACAGTGTAGACACTGTTAATATGTCTTAAAGAATTCATGTTATGAATCATGCTTTTCCAGTATTATGTCTGTTAGCAAAAATCCCCTGCATGATAGGAATGACATTTGAATGTTCAATAAAAAAAAAATCTAGGATCTTTTAAGCATGTAAAGAGGTTCTAGAGGAGGGGCTCTTGATGACCTTTGTATATAAAGCATTTCTGCCATGTCCCACTTGCAATATTATGACAGATGAGAATGCTCTGAAATATAAAGAATAAATTCCTCATTAGGGTTTTAGTTTTACAAGAAACTTGAATCTTAGAATAGTAAAACTCCCTAAAATACATTTTTTTCAAATGTCCTGGTCTTAGAATGTTTGTTCACATTTTTAGGAAAGTTAGAAACACACCTCACCTCAGTTAAGAACTCCCTATTTTCTTGAATCTAAGATATAATCATTTTCAACAGATGAATTGTAACAAGCTGGCTGACTGACATGAACAATATAAAATGCTCAAAAAGAGGCCTTTAAAATGCAAGATCTAGCAGTTAGGAAGTTTTAAGTTGCAAGCAACTCAACTCAAACTTGCTTAAAAATATCAGAATTTATTGGTTTATATTTGGAAAGTCTAGCTATAGGGCAGGCATGCTGAAGTTCAATGATATCTACAAGGACTCAGTCTATTAGTCTATTCCCCTCTTTCTATTTTGCAGTGCATACTGTTGGTCCAGGGCCACATAATTTCTCATTCAAAACCAGTAAAAGAGAGGTAGGGGAGAAGGGAGAGAGAGGGAGAAGGAGAGAATTAGTCCTCCAAATTATGGAAGTTCTCACCTTTAAACTGAATGAATCCCTAGCATTTAGTTTAACTTAATCTCAGTGTTTAATACAATAGAATTACTCTAATTGGCTTAGGAACATCAGGGTCCACTCCTGGAGGTGCATATGGGATCTGTTGCTTTCAAATCTCTTGGCATATAACCAATGGAGGATGAAATAATATTATAAGGACAATTCCTACTACACAAAGTCTATTACAGTGCCAATAATTCTCCAGCTTCCCTTTGAAATGGTTCTCATTGTTGTTGCCAGATAATTGTTTTCTTTGGTGGTAGTAAAGAGGTAGAGGACAATTAGAGTTTCAAGGAAAGTTTTTTCCTAAGACAAGAACTATCAAATGGACTCTTATTAAATATTTTCAGTCCGAAAGGGAAAAAGATACTTATCATAAACTTCAAGACACAATGCAGCATATATAATAGAATAATGGAAGTCACCTGGCTTAAAAGTAAAGTATGTTGATATGAAATCTGCCCAACATTTTCAATTTTACTAAAATAAAGTGACAACAGCCAAGAAAGTGAAGGGCATAGCAAAGAAGGTGGAGAACATGGTGAAGCCAAGAAAAAAAAGGATGACGATGGGTGAGTGGAAAGGGAGGTATATGGAACTCTTAACCTTTTTTTTTTCAATTTCTTAAACCTAAATCTTTCCCTGCTACTGATATACTATTCAAATAGAAAAAAATTCCAGCAAACAAAAAATTCAGGTATATTCTAGCAAAATCCTGAAGTAGAAGGATCAGGTGAGAATGCACAAAAATAATATTTTTTGTAGTTTCATTTTTTAAATTTTAATTGCCCTTAGTTAACATACAGTGTAATATTAGTTTCAGGTATAGGATTTAGTGATTCATCAGTTATATACAACACCCACTGGTCATCACAACAAGTGCCCTTTTTAATACCCATCACCTATTAATCACACATTTAACACATCCCCCCCAATCATGTCCCATCCAGCAAGTCATAGTATATTCCCTAAATTTAAGAGTCTGTTTTATGGTTTTCTCTCCCCTTTTATCCCTATGTTCATCTGTTTTGTTTCTTCAATTCCACATGTGAGAGAGATCATATGGTTGTATTTCTTTGACTGATTTCTCTTAGCATAATACTCTTTACCTCCATTCACATCATTGTAAATGGCAAGACTTCATTCTTTTTGATGGTTAAGTAATATCCCATTGTATGTGTACATATATATATATATATATATATACATATATATATGTCTATTCATGTCTTATGGCCTTTTGTAGCAACGTTGATGGAACTGGAGAGTGTGATGCTAAGTGAAATAAGCCATACAGAGAAAGACAGATACCATATGTGTTCACTTTTATGTGGATCCTGAGAAACTTAACAGAAACCCATGGGGGAGGGGAAGGAAAAAAAGAAGAGGTTAGAGTGGGAGAGAGCCAAAGCATAAGAGACTGTTAAAAACTGAGAACAAACTGAGGGTTGATGGGGGGTGGGAGGGAGGGGAGGGTGGGTGATGGGTATTGAGGAGGGCACCTTTTGGGATGAGCACTGGGTGTTGTATGGAAACCAATTTGACAATAAATTTCATATATTAAAAAAAAATTATTTCCTACTTTGAAAAGTGAACTGCTTTTGAGTAGGCAGATCCTAATGATGTTAGAGGGTAGCTTGTGTGGTACAAAAAAAAAAATAGAATTAGAAGGATGAGTTCTACTTCCAGAACTATCATTACAGCAGACTGGTTACAAACAAGGGATTTGGAGTCAGATAAACCTGGTTTGAATCCCAGCTTCACACATGGCTAGCTATTTGACTCAGAATCACCAATCATCTTTATGTATCTGTTTCCTCATCTATAAAATAAGGAACATAAGGGGCACCTGGGTGGCTCAGTTGGTTAAACGTCTGACTGCGACCAGGTCATGATCTCAAGGTTCGTGGGTTTGAGACCTGTGTCGGGCTCTTTGCTGACAGCTCAGAGCCTGGAGCTTGCTTCAGATTCTGTGTCTCCCTCTCTCTGCCCCTACCCCACTCATGCTATGCCTCTCTCTCAAAAAATGAATAAACATTAAAATAATTTTAAATAAGGAACATAACTAAACCTGCCTACTGTATCTTAAAGAATTATTATGCTGATTAAATATTACCATTTATGAAAAACTTCCTTGAAAATTAAATAGAGTAATACAGAACTGCTTAATTAATATCAAACCATCATCTGGGGCGCCTGGGTGGCTCAGTCAGTTAAGCATCTGATTCCTGGTTTCAGCTCAGGTCATGATCTCATGGTTCATGGGTTTGAGCCCTCCTTCAGGGTCTGTGCTAATAGCACACAGCCTGCTTGAGATTCTCTCTCTCCATTTCTCCCTGCCCCTCCCCCACTGGTGCTGTCTTCATCTCTCTCAAAATAAATAAAAAAATAAATAAATAATATCAAACCATTTGCTGAAGACAACTAAAAAAGCTAAACAAAATATAAGAAGCCTTTACTTTAAAGAGTGGAGTGGGATTATGAAAGTGACCACACAAGCTGAAACCATGCGAAGCAAAGTTAATAGTCAATGAGAAATACTATGATTGCTTTGTGACTTTATTTGTTTTATTTTTTTAAAGAAAAAAAAGAGAGATTGAAAAGGGTAGAGGGACAGGGGAAGAGAGAGAATCATTAGCAGACTTCATGCTCATCATGGAGCCCCACACAGGACTCCAGCCCAACACAGGGCTCGAACCCATGACCTGATCATGACTTGAGAAAAAATCAAGAGTCAGACACTCAACTGAGTGAGGCACCCAGGCGCCCTAGTTTTGGGATTCTAAACAATTTATGTAAAAAAAAAATTCTCTTAGTTACAAATGAACAAGAAAATTTAAAAAAAAAAACATATCCTGGGAAGATGGCGGCATAGGAGAATGCTGGGCTCACCTCGCGTCCTGCTGATCACTTAGATTCCACCTACACCTGCCTAAATACCCAGAAAACTGCCAGAAGACTAGCGGAATGGAGTCTCCAGAGCCAAGCGAAGAAGAGAGGCCCACGGAAGAGGGTAGGAAGGACAGAGAGGCGGTGCGCACTCCACGGACTGGCTGGTGGGAGGTGGGGCGGAGGGGCGCCGGCCAGCCAAGCAGAGCCCCCGAGTCTGGCTTGCAAAAGCAGAGGGGCCAGATGGAGTGTGTTCCCTCAGCAAGCGGGACTTGACATCTGGAAGATTGTAAGCTAACAGCTCTGCTTGGAGAACGGGAGGGCTGGAAGACAACGGGAGGAAGAGTTGTTGAGCCCCAGATGGCAGAGCTCAGGTGGTGGGGAAAAAAGGCACTCGCCAGCACCATCTCCCTCGCCCATCCCCCAGCGAAAATCCCAAAGGGAACCAGTTCCTGCCAGGAAACTTGCTTGCACCACGCAAACACCCAATGCTGTGCTTCTGTGGACCCATCCCTCCAGCGGGTCTGACTCCCTCCTGGTGCCTCAGGGCCCCTCCCGAAGATGATCTCTGAAGGAAAAACTAGCTGAACCTGCCCTTCCCACCCTTGTGCACCTTTCCGATCCACCCCAGCTAATACACCAGATCCCCAGCACCACAAGCCTGGCAGGGTGCAAGTAGCCCAGATGGGCCATGCCACCCCACAGTGAATCCCGCCCCTAGGAGAGGGGAAAAGAGGGCACACACCAGTCTGATTGTGGCCCCAGTGGTGGGTTGGGGGCAGACATCATGTCTGACTGCGGCCCCGCCCCCAATGCAAGTTATTCAAGACAGCACAGGGGAAGTGCCCCGCAGTCCCACACCACTCCAGGGACTATCCAAAATGATGAAATGGAAGAATTCCCCTCAGAAAAACATCCAGGAAATAACAACAGCTAACAAACTGATCAAAAATGATTTAAACAATATAACAGAAAGTGAATTTAGAATAATAGTCATAAAAATAATCTCTGGGCCTGAAAACAGTATAAAGGACAGCAGAGAATCTATTGCTACAGAGATGAAGGGACTAAGGAACAGCCCGGAGGAGCTAAAAAATGCTATGAATGAGATGCAAAATAAAATGGAGACAACTACAGCTTGGATTGAAGAGGCAGAGGAGAGAATAGGTGAACTAGAAGATAAAGTTATGGAAAAAGAAGAAGCTGAGAAAAAGAGAGATAAAAAAATCCAGGAGTATGAGGGGAAATTTAGAGAACTAAGTGATGCACTAAAGAGAAATAATCTATGCACAATTGGTATTCCAGAGGAGGAAGAGAGAGGGAAAGGTGCTGAAGGGGTACTTGAAGAAATAATAGCTGAGAACTTCCCGGATCTGGAGAAGGAAAATGGCATTGAAATCCAAGAGGCACAGAGAACTCCCTTCAGACGTAACTTGAATCGATCTTCTGCATGACATATCATAGTGAAACTGGCAAAATACAAGGATAAAGAGAAAATTCTGAAAGCAGCAAGGGATAAACGTGCTCTAACATATAAAGGGAGACCTATAAGACTCCTGACCAATCTCTCCACTGAAACTTGGCAGGCCACAAAGGAACGGCAGGAGATCTTCAATGTGATAAACAGAAAAAAAATATGCAGCTGAGAATTCTTTATCCAGCAAGTCTGTCATTTAGAATAGAAGGAGAGATAAAGGTCTTCCCAAACAAACAAAAACTGAAGGAATTCGTCACCACTAAACCAGCCCTACAAGAGATCCTAAAGGGGATCCTGTGAGACAAAGTACCAGAGACATCGCTACAAGCATGAAACCTACAGACATCACAATGACCCTAAACCCATATCTTTCTATAATAACACTGAATGTAAATGGACTAAATGCGCCAACCAAAAGACATAGGGTATCAGAATGGATAAAAAAACAAGACCCATCTATTTGCTGTCTACAAGAGACTCATTTTAGGCCTGAGGACACTTTCAGATTGAGAGTGAGGGGATGGAGAACTATTTATCATGCCACTGGAAGTCAAAAGAAAGCTGGAGTAGCCATACTTATATCAGACAAACTAGACTTTAACTTAAAGGCTGTAACAAGAGATGAAGAAGGTCATTATATAATAATTACAGGGTCTATCCATCAGGGAGAGCTAACAATTATAAATGTCTATGTGCCGAATGCAGGAGCCCCCACATATATAAAACAATTACAAACATAAGCAACCTTATTGATAAGAATGTGGTAATTGCAGGGGACTTTAACACCCCACTTACAGAAATGGATAGATCATCTAGACACACGGTCAATAAAGAAACAAGGGCCCTGATTGATACATTGGATCCGATGGATTTGACAGATATATTTAGAAGTCTGCATCCCAAAACAACAGAATATACTTTCTTCTCGAGTGCACATGGAACATTCTCCAAGATAGATCATATACTGGGTCACAAAACAGCCCTTTATAAGTATAGAAGAGTTGAAATCATACCATGCATACTTTCAGACCACAATGCTACGAAGCTTGAAATCAACCACAGGAAAAAGCCTGGAAAACCTCCAAAAGCATGGAGGTTAAAGAACACCCTACTAAAGAATGAATGGGTCAACCAGGCAATTAGAGAAGAAATTTTAAAAAATATGGAAACAAATGAAAATGAAAATACAACAATGCAAACGCTTTGGGATGCAGCGAAGGCAGTCCTGAGAGGAAAACACATTGCAATCTAGACTTATTTCAAGAAACAAGACAAATCCCAAATACAAAATCTAACAGCACACCTAAAGGAAATAGAAGCAGAACAGCAAAGACAGCCTAAACCCAGCAGAAGAAGAGAAATCATAAATATCAGAGCAGAAATAAACAATATAGAATCTAAAAAAAACTGTAGAGCAGATCAACGAAACCAAGAGTTGTTTTTTTGAAAAAATAAACAAAATTGATAAACCTCTAGCCAGGCTTCTCAAAAAGAAAAGGGAGATGACCCAAATAGATAAAATCATGAATGAAAATGGAATGATTACAACCAATCCCTCAGAGATACAAGCAATTATCAGGGAATGCTATGAAAAATTATATGCCAACAAACTGGACAACCTGGAAGAAATGGACAAATTCCTAAGCACCCACACACTTCCAAAACTCAATCAGGAGAAAATAGAAAGCTTGAACAGACCCATAACCAGCGAAGAAATTGAACCAGTCATCAAAACTCTCCCAACAAATAAGAGTCCAGGACCATATGGCTTCCCAGGGGAGTTCTACCAGACGTTTAAAGCACAGATAATACCTACCATTCTCAAGCTATTCCAAAAAATAGAAAGGGAAAGAAAACTTCCAGACTCATTCTATGAAGCCAGTATTCCTTTTATTCCTAAACCAGACAGAGACCCAGTAAAAAAAGAGAACTACAGGCCAATATCCCTGATGAATATGGATGCAAAAATTCTCAGTAAGATACTAGCAAATCGAATTCAACAGCATATAAAAAGAATGATTCACCATGATCAAGTGGGATTCATTCCTGTGGTGCAGGGCTGGTTCAACATTCGCAAATCAATCAACGTGATACATCACATTAATAAAAGAAAAGATAAGAATCATATGATCCTGTCAATGGATGCAGAAAACGCCTTTGACAAAATTCAGCACCCTTTCTTAATAAAAACCCTTGAGAAACTCGGGATAGAAGGAACATACTTAAAGATCATAAAAGCCATTTATGAAAAGCCCACAGCCAACATCATCCTCAATGGGGAAAAACTGAGAGCTTTTTCCCTGAGATCAGGAACAAGAAGGGATGTCCACTCTCACCGCTGTTGGTGAACATAGTGTTGGAAGTTCTAGCATCAGCAATCAGACAACAAAAGGAAATCAAAGACATCAAAATTGGCAAAGATGAAGTTAACCTTTCACTTTTTGCAGATGACATGATATTATACATGGAAAATCCGAAAGACTCTACCAGAAATCTGCTAGAACTGATACATGAATTTAGCAAAGTTGCAGGATACAAAGTCAATGTACAGAAATCAGTTGCATTCTTATACACTAATAATGCAGCAACAGAAAGACAAATAAAGAACCTGATCCCATTCACAATTGCACCAAGAAGCATAAAATACCTAGGAATAAACCTAACCAAAGATGTAAAAGATCTGTATGCTGAAAACTATAGAAAGCTTCTGAAGGAAATTGAAGAAGATATAAAGAAATGGAAAAACATTCCGTGATCATGGGTTGGAAGAATAAATATTGTAAAACGTCAATACTACCCAAAGCTATCTACACACTCAATGCAATCCCAATCAAAATTGCACCAGCATTCTTCTCGAAACTAGAACAAGCAATCCTAAAATTCATATGGAACCACAAAAGGCCCCAAATAGCCAATGTAATTTTGAAGAAGAAGACCAAAGCAGGAGGCATCACAATCCCAGAATTTAGCCTCTACTACAAAGCTGTAATCATCAAGACAGCATGGTATTAGCACACAAACAGACACATAGACCAATGGAATAGAGTAGAAACCCCAGAACTAGACCCACAAACGTATGGCCAACTAATCTTTGACAAAGCAGTAAAGAACATCCAATGGAAAAAAGACAGTCTCTTTAACAAATGGTGCTGGGAGAACTGGACAGCAACATGCAGAAGGTTGAAACTAGACGACTTTCTCACACCATTCACAAAAATAAACTCAAAATGGATAAAGGACCTGAATGTGAGACAGGAAACCATCAAAACCCTGGAGGAGAAAGCAGGAAAAGACCTCTCTGACCTCAGCTGTAGAAATTTCTTACTTGACACATCCCCAAAGGCAAGGCAATTAAAAGCAAAAATGAACTACTGGGAGCTTATGAAGATAAAGCGCTGCACAACAAAGGCAACAACCAACAAAACTAAAAGGCAGCCAACGGAATGGGAAAAGATATTTGCAAATGACATATCGGACAAAGGCCTAGTATCCAAAATCTATAAAGAGCTCACCAAACTCCACACCCGAAAAACAAATAACCCAGTGAAGAAATGGGCAGCAAATATGAATAGACACTTCTCTAAAGAAGACATCCGGTTGGCCAACAGGCACTTGAAAAGATGCTCAACGTCACTTCTCATCAGGGAAATACAAATCAAAACCACACTCAGATATCACCTCACACCAGTCAGTGTGGCCAAAATGAACAAATCAGGAGACTATAGACGCTGGAGAGGATGTGGAGAAACGGGAACCCTCTTGCACTGTTGGTGGGAATGCAAATTGGTACAGCCACTCTAGAAAACAGTGTGGAGGTTCCTCAAAAAATTAAAAATAGACCTACCCTATGACCCAGCGATAGCACTGCTAGGAATTTACCCAAGGGATATAGGAGTACTGATGCATAGGGGCACTTGTACCTCAATGTTTATAGCAGCACTCTCAACAATAGCCAAATTACGGAAAAAGCCTCAATATCCATCAACTGATGAGTGGATAAAGAAATTGTAGTTTATATACACAATGGAGTACTACGTGGCAATGAGAAAGAATGAAAAATGGCCCTTTGTAGCAACAGGGATGGAACTGGAGAGTGTTATGCTAAGTGACATAAGCCATACAGAGAAAGACAGATACCATATATTTTCACTCCTATGTGGATCCTGAGATACTTAACAGAAACCCATGGGGGAGGGGAAGGAAAAAAAGAGGTTAGAGTGGAAGAGAGCCAAAGCATAAGAGACTCTTAAAAACTGAGAACAAACTGAGGGTTGATGGGGGGTGGGAGGGTGGGTGATGGGTATTGAGGAGGGCACCTTTTGGGATGAGCACTGGGTGTTGTATGGAAACCAATTTGGCAATAAACTTCATATATTGAGAAAATAAATAAATAAATAAGTAAATAAATGAATAAAAAGTAGAACAAATACAAATTTAGTGCACTGTGTTTCAGACATTTGAACCTAAAGTGTTTTATTTCCTTGTAAAAATGTATTAAGAATAGGGGCGCCTGGGTGGCTCAGTCCATTAAGCGGCCGACTTCGGCTCAGGTCATGATCTCATGGTCCATGAGATTGAGCCCAGCATCGGGCTCTGTGCTGACAGCTTAGAGCCTGGAGCCTGTTTCAGATTCTGTGTCTCCCTCTCTCTGACCCTCCCCTGTTCATGCTCTGTCTCTCTCTGTCTCAAAAATAAATAAACGTTAAAAAAAAATTTAAAAAAATGTATTAAGAATAGCTTGAACAGTGCTCTCCTTCTTCCAGTTGTATAATTTATGACTTGAAGAAAGCATCTATTTTTATCTCTTAGTGAATTGGCATGCTCATTTCTTAGTTTGAATCAGCTTCCAAAATTTTTCCTTTTGCTTTCCATGTTGTGAAATCTCTTTCAAAGCTCATTGAATGTGAAATTTTTTCCAGGATTTCTTTCTCTGGGACATATTCATTAATTTATCACAGTCACTTTTTTTATTTATGTATACAAGGTTGCCTTAGCTAAGATCCTCCAGCTCTAGAGTTTCTCAATGGTGACAGTATTAGCATTCTCACAGTCAGCTATTTCTTCTATAACTCCATTTACATTTGATTTGAATTTCACTTCAAGTATTATCACTCTGTATTCCTTTGCTTCACTTTGATCTTTGTGGGCCAATTCTCTTTCAATTATTCATTGTTGTAAAATGACACGTGTTATTACTGAGATACAAGGAGGCAGCATAATTACATGCCTTTATTTCTGTACACAAACTGAATAATATATACACAGTGACCAATTGCTGATAGACGTTGAAAGAACCCATGGTATTAGTCATTGACGATGATGCAAATCTGCTGGGTTTTTTTTTTTTTTTTTTACGTACTGATTTGTGGACTGAAGGTATAGCAGCAAAATTTGTACCTTAAGCAAGTATTCATAGTTAATATACTGTGGAAAGTGAACTATAACGATATTTTAAGACATATTGCTATTTAAACTCTTATGATCTTGTATATGAAAACCACACAAAAAGAGGTGTGTCTTTGTTTAAAACATTATATTTCTAAATGGATAAAGACACAAGATAGAAGTTACTGGGCCAAGACATGTCAGAAGAAGAGAGCCCAGAAAAATTAGCCTGGCTTTTGGAACTCCTTATTCTGATTGTAATGAGGCACCTGAGAGGCTGAGTAGAACTTTTAACAAGGCTAATGGGACAAAATTTTAAACCCAGGTTCTTCCAGGCCTAGGGACCCTAGTAAATCACCCTTCAATTAGAATAGGGGACCTGAAGAACTACACTCAAGAAGTAGGGACAAATCTGAATTAGTCCAGACCTCACATGGATTGTTGCCTAGTTTCAAATTATCTTGATGGCCCAGAAAATCTCAAGTTCTGAAATCTGAAGTTTAGTTCTAGATTGTTAGTTCCTAGGTACTGGAAAGAAGTATATATTAGGATACCCTAAAGAAATATATAATATTAGGCTTTAAATTATTTCCAGGCATATTATTTTAAAATACAATGTCTAACACACAAGCAAAATATAATCAGATACATGAAAAAACAAAATGGCATAAATAAGCATTATCACAATCACAAGGCAATAAGATGAGACCCACAGGTATACCGGATACTGTAATTCCAAGACAACTTCCACATTCATGGAGATAAAAATATAAATTTCAGTAAGGAACTACAGAGTATAAAAATGACATTACACATTTTGGAAAAAAAAAAAAAACCCTGAAAATTTTAGAACTGAAAATTACCAGAAAACTCAATGAATAGTAGACAACTAAAGAGTAGTTTAGTCAAAAGTAAAATAATACAAGATGAAATCAAAAGTAGGAGTGTTATCAGCAAAAACTCACCACTCTATAAAAAGAAAACAATGAAAAAAGGGGGCAAATTGTTAGAATTAACATTTTCAGAACTCTGGACATTAACCAAAAACTTCCAGAAACCTGACAAGCATTTAGTAAAAGAAAATATACATCTAAATCTCAGTAATAATAATGAGCCTTATACTACTTAAATTTATTCTAGTCTCATCCCTGGATTGTAATATAGTAGCCTTAGAAAATAACAGCCCACATTCCCAATGCTGAAGACCACAAAATAGAACTACAGCTTTATCTAAAGCATAATTCTTAAAGAATACTCATTATTTGACCTGTATGTTGGCTCCATGGATGACCCTTTCAAAAGGTTTGTCTATATTTGATCTCATCATAACTTATCCAGCGACCCAGTGCTAAAAGTCTCTCTATACAGAGCATTTATTGAACATTTTAACATCACAGCTTCCATAGGTAATGATAAAGTTCAAGCAATAGACAGACCAAACTGTTTTATAGAAAAATATCAGGATGACATGTCCATAGAAACTTTTAAAAATTCTAACATACTCCTGAGAGTCTGGATGGGTAAAAGAAATCATGCCTAAAGAACAGATGGAAAGTTTAAGAACAATGTTCCACTAAAATAAAAAAAAAATAGAAATTAAAAAAGAAACCGAACATAATTTCTGGAGTTTAAAATAGAATACCTGAAATGAAAGATTAATAAAAGGAGTTCAACAGCAGATGTGAGCAAGTAGTATAAGGATCCAGCAAACTTAAAGATTGGCCAATTGAAATTATCTAATTTGAGGACTAGAAAGAATAAAATGAAGAAAAATGAAGAGCAGCAGAGGCCTGTGAGATACTGTCAAGAGTACTATCTTACACAATGGAAGTTTCAGAAGAAAATAGAAAATTCCAGAAAAAATATTTGAAGAAATAAATCTTCAAAAGAAGAAAAAAAATCCAAATCTTCCCAAATTTAACAAAGTACATGGATCTATACATTTAAAAATCTCCATGAACTCTGAGTAAGATAAACTTTAAATTTTTTAATGTTTATTCACTTTTGTGAGACATGGCATGATCGGGGGAGGGGCAGAGACAGAGAGAGACATAGAATCTGAAGCATACTCCAGGCTCTGAGCTGTCAGCACAGAGCCTGATATGGGGCTCAGAGCACATGAACCGTGAGATCATGACCCGAGTCAAAGTCAGACACTCAACCGACTGAGCCACCCAGGCGCCCCTGAGTAAGATAAACTTTAAAAAATTTATCACATACATTACCTCATTCAATCTTCTTAAACCTGTGGGGAATAGAAAATCATTATATTACCCAATTAGATAGAAAAAGAAGTTGAGGTTCAGATTATGGGGTATTATTAAATACAACCTAGTGAAGAAACTAGAAGTAGAAACTAGGTTTCCTGGCTCCTAGTCCAGTGTGCTTTCCACCATAACATACTAAAATATCTATTTGAGCAGTCTTGTACTTCATACTTCAAGTTTAATGGTGAGGTGGTTTAGACCTAAGATTTATAAGGCATTCTTCTTTGTAAAATTGTCAAGCTAAAGTTTGATATCTTATACTTTTGTTCTTGGTATGCCTACATCATATTTAAATCATCAATTTTAAAAAGGTGATCAAATTTCTAATGCTTTTAAATTCCTCTTGCTTTTTTCAATACTGACCCAACCCAGAATGTTGACATATTCATAAGGGTTCATTGGTGACATGATCATGAAAAAGGATCAGAAGCTTCTTATAAAACAACTGCATTATAGTGATAAAAATTAGAGATTTCCCAAAGATAATGAAGGAAAAAAACATTGAAATTCTGTGATGCTAAATTTTCTCAATGAACAAGTACAAAATTATACCTTATGAAATTCACTTGAAACTCATAGAAACAAATAATCTTGAAATTTTCTGATATTTAGTAAGATTTCATGTTGTTACTATTTTTCTGATGTAATACAAGTATTGAAAGTAAAGACACTTGGTTTTAATATACTTATCTGCCTTTTAATACAATATTTCTCCACCAAATGTTTAAAACTACATTAGGATAGAATACCAAACCTTTATTGGAAAGCAGAACAAAGAACGTGGCTCATATGACCATGCCATGGTCTAAATCTTGTGATGGTGATAGAATTCGATTAGTAGGAAGAGAAATCATTGCCCTCTACAGGTTAGTCCCTAAGTCTCTATTTTGTTGCTCCCTTTTAAATAGTATTTGTCTTTTTAAAAGAATACAAATGCTGGGAAAAACCCAGATAAGATGATTAGAATCAAGGTGGGGTGATGGAAATTGATCAAACAACAAATAACCCAGAATACAGTACTTAGCTCTGGATGCAAATGAGAGATTTTAAACCAAAGAGTCAAAACTTTAAATATGAGGTAGACAAATTTGGATTAAAATCAGTGCTCAACTGATTAGGCTCTTTGTATCTGTTGAGATGAAAAAATTTGCCTCTTTCCAAATGAGATCTGTGTTCTTCCAAATGTAGGAAATTAGTGCAGAGTCAAACATAAAATTTCTACTTGGAGAAGATGCTACAGATGATTTTACCTATATTATTTTACAAAAGAAGAGAGAGAATCTGCCATAGTCTGAATATTTATGTCCCTTACCCCAAAATGTATATGTTAAAGCCTAATCCCCAATGTAATGTTATATGGATATGGGACTCTTGGAAGATTAGGTTATGTGGGTATAATTCTCATGAATGAGATAAGTGCCCTTATAAAAGAGACCCTACTGAGCTCACTTACCCCTTCCATTATGTGAAAATACAGGGGAAAAAGATAACTATGAACCAGTAAGTAGACTCTAACTAGACATGGAATCTGCTGGCACCTTAATTTTGAACTTCTTAGCCTCCAGAATTGTGATAAATAATGTTTGTTATTTAATCCATTCAGTCTATAGTATTTTTGTTACAGTGGTCCAAATTGACCAAAACAGAATTTGGTGCTGAGGAAGGGATTGCTGTTGTAACAAATATCTAAAAATATGGAAGCAGTTTTGGAGCTGGGAAATTCTGGTGAAAGCTCAGAAAGAAAAGCGTACTGTAGAGAATGCCTCAATATTCTTGGAGAATACCTGAGTAATTATGAAAAGAATGTTGGCAGAAATATGGATGATAAAGGCCATTCTGATGGGGTTGCAGATGGAAATGAAGAACATGTTATGGGATGCTGGAGGAAAGGCAATCCTTGTTATGAAGTGGCAAATAATTTGGCTGCATTGTGTCCATCTTTTGGTGTTTTGTATAAAGTGGAACATTTGAGTGATCAAATTGGACATTTAGCTAAAGCTGTTTCTAAGCAAAGTGTTGAAAATGTGGCTTGGTTCTTACTGACTTCTTGAATGCAAGAAGGAAGAAATGACTTCAAGATGGAATTGTTAAGCAAAAAAGAAACAGAACTCATATTTGGAAAATCCTCAGCCTATCCATATTGCAAACAATGAGAACACCTTGTCTGGAAAGAGCACAAAGAGTGTGGCCAAAAAACTGTTTGATAAGGAGATTAGTATAGATCAAGTTTCTCAACAGAAGCCAAGCACTATTGCTTAAGATGATGGAATAATGATCCTTAAGTCAATTTAGAGATCATCAGAGCTTCTACTGCCATCACAGACCCAGCATGCCAGAGATTGGGGGCAAAATGACTTCAAATAAGAGTCCACTAGCACTTGTGGGTTTTGGCTTAGTACTACCTCACACTGCAGGCTCTTCTCCCCACACTCTAGCATTAAACTCCTTGTCCACAACAATTACAGCTTCAGAAGACCCTGATGCAGTGCAGGCCTTTGTGGCCACTCCTTTGAGGGGTGCAGGCAGCAAACAGAGTATACATAGAATGCACAGGCCTTGGGGCATGGCTTCCTCCACCTAGATTTCAAAGGACAAGACCACCAAGCAGAGGCACAGGCTCAGGGCCCCAACCTGGCAGAGGCATAAGACCAAGGCAGAAAATCACCACTGGAGCAGAATGCAGGCAGAAAGCCATGGCAGGAACTTTCCACTGAGCCTGTGGGTAACTTGGCCAACTCAATGGACCTGGAAGGTAGAGGATTGAGCCCAAGATTATTTTTCAGCCTTAAGATTTAATGCTGTTTATCCCATTAGGTTTGGACTTACCTGGGATCTGTCTTTTAAATATATATATATATTATATATATATATAATATAATATAATATATATATTATATATATTTTATTTATATATATTTTTTATTTATATATATTATTATATATATTTCATATATATTATTTATATATATATTTATATATTTTTAATATATTTTTATATATTTTTCATATATATATATATTTTTATTTCTATTTATTCCTGTCCCACCATTGCTTTTTGGAAGCACATAACTTGTTTAGTTTTACAGGCTGACTTGAAATTGGAACTGAATTTACCTGAGATGAATGTTACCTTGAATCTCACCAGTATCTAATTTAGGTAATATTGTTTTCATCTTCTTTTTCATGACACCATCGTAGACTTATTTTTTTCCCTAACACCATGTAAGGTAATATATTCACCATTTTGGGGAATTAGGACATAGATGCCTATGAGAGAGACCATTATTCAGCCTATTACAATCTGACGTCCAATTCTCCAAAATTCACATTAACCTCACATTCAAAACACTTTTATCCAATTGCAAAGTTCACAAAAATTTAATACTGTGGCACTATCAACACAACTGGAAAAATCCTTCTGAGTTTCATCAGATCAAAGTTCCTAATCTCCCTATCTAAATTATCTAATTATGTATAAGTGAGGATCCCAGTGTAATCCACACTGAGGCAGAATTCCTCTCTTATCTGTCCACTTATGAAACTAGAAAATGAGTTATCTGTTCACAAAATAGTTGGTGGAGCAAAAATAGAATAACATTATAGATGATCCTGTTCAAAAAGAAAGAAAATGACAGAAAAAAAAAGAATAGTCATCAGTAACAATTCCAACCAGACAAACTCCACTATTTTTCAAGCCACATAATAATATCCTATGGCTTTCAGGTCTGGCCTTTACTTAAAGTTCATGGATCTACTCTCTGAGCCACGCTTACTTTTTCATGAAAGGTAGCACATATTTGAATCTGAATAGACATATCAGTCTGTTTCTCACCTGTGGAACGTGGGGAGTCCAACTGTCTTCTTTCATTTTGATTTAGGTAATGTTTGGATGAGACTTTGGGCTTTAGACTTTTACATTGATGTTGAAACAAGTTAAGACTTTTGGGGCTCTTGGAATAGAATGAATAAATTTTGCTTGCAAGATGTGAATTGTGGGACATCTGGAATGGATTGCCATAGACCAAATGTTTGGGTCCTTCCCAAAAAACTCATATATTGAAAGATGATACCCAATGTGATGGTATTTGGAAGTGGGGCTTGTAGGAAACAATTGTCATGAGGGCATAGCCCTCATGAATTGGATTAATGAACTTATAAAAGAGACCCAATTAAGCTCCATAATTCCTTCCCCCATGCAAGTACACAAGAAGACAGCTGTCTGTAAATCAAGAAGCCAGCTTTCACCACACACTGAATCTGCCAACACCTAGATCTTGGACATCCCTGCATCCAGAATTGTGACAAATAAATGTTTGTTGTTTAAGCCATCCAGTCTATGTTATTTTTTTAGCAGCTCAAGCTAAGACAGAAGCCATTTTTCATGGTTAAAATAAAAGTGACAGAATTGAGAATAAAATCCAGTGTCTTTCCTCCATATTAATTTTACAGATGACAAGTTGGAAACATTAGAGTAAGAAGAGAGAATTTTAATCTCATTTAATATTTGATTCCACACAAACGTTCCTCAGTTGGTGCATTATGTAGATATTTTACATTATCATTAGTTGACAGCAAAAGGTTTTGGGGCAAAGATGAAAATAATTTGAGGTGGGTTATTCCAACTATATTTGCCTCCAAATGGTTCTTTTTCATTAAAAATAATTTTAAAATATGTTTGGATTTTAATAATTCTTACACTAAAATTTTAAAACACAAACTGGTGACACACTCTCAACTAGAAAGTAAATGGATTGTTGTGATCCATTACAATGAATCTTAAAGTCTATATTGTCTTCCAGAGTCCATTGTTTTAAGTTCCACTGGAAGAGTTAACACACAAAGTCATTATCAATTATTAACCTTTTACTTGAAGTTACATTATCATATTATTTTTATAATATAATAGTGGAGATCGAATCCTATAAGTGTGGAAGGCAAGCACAATATCTTAGGGATTGTGGAGAGTATAAAAGCAGAAGAAAATAGACTGGTATTGAAATCTCTCATTTTCCTTTTAATTCCTAATGAAGAATACTTCTCTTTGATTTATTTACCTCCTTCCAGATCAAGAAAATACTCATTGGCAATTGATAAGCTTTTATTAGCTACTACAAGGGTAGGCACACTGCTTACCTTTCCCTTTTTCTACAGAGATTGCATGGAGTTATCTGTCTCCATTTATTTAAAAAATAATGGGTGTCTACTCTGTGCTTTGTGTTTTTGGTGCTGAACACAAAGCAATTAATATATCAAATTTATCTCATGGACCTAACATCGCAGTCAAGAAGAGACAGATGATTCAGTGGGTAGGTCTGTGCAAAGAATAAAATAAGGTAATATGAAATGGAGTAACATGTTAGCTTTTTTTCATTTTTAAAATATAAATTTTAGTTATTTAACATACATGCAATATTAGTTTAAGGAGTAGAATTCAGTAATTCATCACTTACATTCAACACCCAGTGCTCATCACAAGTGCTCTCATTAATACCTATCACCCATCTACCGATCTCCCACCCATCTCCCTCCATCAACCCTCAGCAAGTTCTCTATCATTAAGAGTCTCTTGTGATTTGATTCCATCTCTCCTCTTTTCTTCCCCCCTTCCCCTATGTTCATCTGTTTTCTTTCTTAAATTCGACAAATGAGTGAAATCATATGACATCGCCTTTCTTTAACTGACTTATTTCGCTTAGCATAATACATTCTAGGTCCATCCATGTCATTGAAAAAGGCAAGGTTTTATTCTTTTGTTATGGTTTAGTAGCATACACACGCACAAACACACACACACACACACACCACATCTTATTTATCCAATCATCTGTCAAAGGACATTGGGCTCTTTCCATACTTTGGCTATCGTTGATAATGCTGCTATTAACATTGGGGGTGCATGTACCCCTTCAAATCTGTATTTTCATATAGTTTGAGCAAAAATAATGCAATTGCTGGATCATAAGGTAGTTCCAGTTTTAGTTTTTTTGAGGAACTTCCATATTATTCTCCGGAGTGGCTCCACCCATTTGCATTCCTACCAACAGTACAAGAGGGTTTCTCCTTCTCCACATCCTTGCCAACACCTGTTATTTCTTGTGTTATTAGTTTTAGCCATTATGACAGGTGTGAGGTGCTATCTCATCATGGTTTTGATTTGTATCTCTCTAATGATGAGTGGTGTTGAGCATGTTTTCATGTGTCTGTTAGCCATCTGGATGTTTTCTTTGGAACAATGTCTATTCATGTCTTCTGCCCATTTCTTAACTGGGTTGTTTGTTTTTTGGGTGCTAAGTATGATAAGTTCTTTATAGATTTTGGATACTAACCCTTTATCTGATATGTCATTTGCAAATATCTTCTCCCATTCTGTAGGCTGCCTTTTAGTTTTGTTGGCTATTTCCTTCACTGTGCAGAAGTTCTTTATCTTGATGAAGGTCCCAATGATTCATGTTTACTATTGTTTTCCTTGTCTTCCACAACATGTCTAGTGAGAATTGCTCCAGCAGGGTAGCTATTTATTTATTTATTTATTTATTTATTTATAAATGTTTATTTACTTTTGAGAGAGAGAGAGAGAGAGAGAGAGAGAGCAGGGTAGGGGCAGAGAGAGAGAGAGAGAGAGGTAGAGAGAGAATTCCAAGTAGGTTCCATGCTGTTAGTACAGAGGTTGACACAAGGTGCTCCAAGGGTACCTAATTAAAATGGGGTTGTCAAGGGGTTCCTGGGTGGCTCAGTTAGTTAAGTGTCTGTTGATTTTAGCTCAGGTCATTATCTCACAGTTCATAAGATCCAGTCCCACATTGGGCTCTGTGCTGACAGTATGGAGTCTGCTTGGGATTCTCTCTCTATCCCTGTCTCTCTCTCTCTCTCTGCCCCTCCCCTGTCTGTGCATGTGCTATCTCTCTCTTTCCCCAAATCAGTAAACATTAAAAAATTAAAATATTTAAAAATAATAAAATAAAATAAAATAAAATAAAATAAAATAAAATTGAATGGTCAAGGAATGATTTTCTGAAGACGTGGCATTTAAACTAAGGTCAGAGTGATAAAAAAGATGGTGAACCATAACAATAATGGAATATAATGATTTAGGCAAAGACAGTGTTAGTCCAAAGCCCAGACACGGTTATAATTTTGGCATATTCATGGAAGTGCCATAGTGTTGAGATTCTTGACTCATTATGTCGTTGCAAAAGAGTAGCAGGGACAAGCTGTTGAGTGAGCCTATGCATAACTCCAGTTACTTCTGCCATCTATATTTCTATTAGGCAAATGCTGAGATGACTAAGGAAAAATTAGCAAGCTTTCACAGAATGGGTTATTCTATTTATCTATTATTGCAATGCATACATAACATATATTGGAAGAAAATCATTACAAATTTTTAGGTTTCCAACTTTAGTGAAGAATCTTGGAGTCTAATAGTCTGAGGCATGTATAAATAGCTCTTCCAAGTGGAAAATAAGGTGATTCACCTTCCCCCACCTACACCAAAGAAGAACATAATATCATTTTAATTTTTGATGCAACATATGTGACTTTCGAAGTAATCCTAATTAAAATACCAGCAACACTTTTAATGTACCTTGAAAACTGATTTTAAAATTTATATGAGAGTCATTATTCAAAACTAGTGTGGGTAATTTTGACAAGCAGGAATTGAGGGAAGAATTGCCCAACCATACAGCAATATATTGTGTAAAAACACAGTAATTAAAGCAGGATACTAGATTACACAGCTTGTTGTAGAAATGAACAAATATATCAATGGAACAGAATAGATAATTCAGAACGAGACCTCTGTATATAAACATTTAGTATTTGCTAAAGATGACACTTCACATAATTGGGAAAATAATGGCCTGTTTAGTTAATAAAGTTGGAAATATTTGATATGTATTTAAGGAACAATAAAATAGTTTTCTACCTCACACCAAGACTGGTATCTTGTTGGCATGAACTGGATAGGGCTCAGTGCCCATTCTGAAGGGTCAATACCTATGCTACAATAATAAGTTTCCAGTTTTGGATTGAATAATTTATGGGAATATAAATTACAGCATAGGGAATATAGTCAATGTATTATAATAATGTATGGTGACAGATGGTTAGCTACACTTGTGGTGAACACAGCATGATGCATGGAGACAGTGAATCACTATGTTGTACACCAAAAACTAATGTAACACTGTGTGCCAACCATATTCAAATTTAAAAATATTGTTAATTTTCAAAAATTTAAAGCAATGCCAAACTCACAGCAGTTTTAAGTACATTTCAAAGAACTTTTCCCCCTAAGCAATTTGAAAATGTTAACAATATAGTGCTTCCTCAGTCTCAAATACTTGATTACTTCTGGAAAACAAAGGCATTCTCTAACATTACAGTTAGCTAAAATCAGGAAAATAACATTTATATACTAAACCTCTTAATTATCAGACCCCATTCAAGTTCTGTCCACATGTTGTTTTAAGTTTTGCTTCTTTAGACTCCTTTAAACAAACACACACACAAAAAAATCAGTCTTCCTTTGACTTTTGTATCCTGATGCTTTTTAAGAGTAAAGGCCAGGACCCCATGAAGATGGTACAGTAGGAGCACCCTAAGCTCACGGTGTGCCACAGGTACAACTAGATAACACTCACATAAGTATAAATAACCCAGAAAATGATCTGAAGACTAGCAGAACAAACTCCACAACTAAATGTAGAGAAAAAGCTGCACTGAAGAGGGTAGAAAGAGTGAAGATGTAGTAAGGACCAAAAAGGGACGACAGGCCATCTGTGAGAGGGAGGGAGCAATGAGTGTGGAGAGAGAAGAGAAACAGCCCCTCATAACAGTGAACTTGTGCAAGGAAGATGAATCCCTACAGCGTTAGGCTTTGAAAATCAGAGGGGCATGGGGCACCTGGGTGGCTTAGTTGGTTAAGTGTCCAAGTTTGGCTCAGGTCATGATCTCGTGGTTCTTGAGTTCAAGCACCATGTTGGGCTATGTGCTGACAGCTCAGAGCCTGGAACCTGCTTCAGATTCTGTGTCTCCCTCTTTCTCTGCCCCTCCCCTGCTCAAGCTGTCTCTCTCTGTCTCTCAAAAATAAATTAAAGTTAAAAAGAAAGAAAAAAAATCAGAGAGGCCTAATTTAATGAGTTCTTAAAACCAGTGGGACTTAAAGCCTGGAATTTTAAAAATCAGCAGACTCAGCTCTGGGAGAACCCAGGGGGCTATAAGAAGCCATCCTCACCCTTAAAGAAACAATAGGTAAAATAGCCCAAGAAGTTACATTATAGAAGAAATGGTTTGAAAAAATGTCTGGGTTATATGGGAGGGAGAGTTATTTACTGATATCAGAATGTGTCCTCTAGGAGCAGGTT
>NW_026526654.1:989440-1012826 GCF_024362965.1 Panthera pardus
ATCTATGTGGCAGGACACCACTAGAGTGGGAACTTGACTAGTTTCTTGTCACTGTCTGAGGGAAGACGAGTCTCTGCTGACTCTAACCCATAATCTCAGTCTTTTTTTGCCCCTGAAGCGAGGTGGGCTCTTTCCAGCACCACCTGCATCAAAGTGCATTTGGGTTTTATATTCTGTACTCTATTTCACATCTAACCTGATTGTTTTACAGCATGGTATCTTTCTTTGCATTAAACACACAGTGACACATCACTCTTTGTTTTATGTCTTCAGCTATTTAGACAATAATATAACATTGGACTAAAGTGGGATGCCTTCTGGAGGTGGATCTTTGAGTCATTCTGTGTGATCTCCAAACAGGTAACTGATATCTGACACAAGTATAGAAATACCTAAACTCACGTGAAAGGCAGTCTGTCATTTGTGGTTGTTGAATACTGTCAAATTCTACTATCACATGGGAATAGTGAGTTTGAATATTTTGAAACACTTCTGATTAGAAAATGTAAAGAACCACTGAAGTTTCATGATATCACATTCTTTTCCCATTTTTTCTTAATGTATTTTAAATATTTGAGTGGCAGTTTATTTTATGATATTACTGATGAACTGTAAGTATAAAGAGAAAATAAAAACAAGTGTACTTGGAATACGTAAGTTGATAACTGTAAATCATTAGGCTTTTGTTTTTGTTTCTGTTTTCCTTTTTTGTGTGTGTGCTGTTTGGAATATGTTCCGCCATGAAGCCTCCAGCTTTGCTTTTCTTTTTCCGGATTAATTTGGCTATTCAGGCTCTTCTGTGATTCCATGCAAATTTTGGGATTGTTTGTTGTACCTGTGTGAAAGATGCTGGTGGTACTTTGATAAGGATTGCATTAACTCTGTAGATTTCTTTGGATGTAAGAGATATTTTAACAATGTTTCCACTTCCAAACCATGAGCATGGAATTGTTTCTCATTTCTTTGTATCATCTTCTATTTCCTTCCTAAGTTTTCAGAGTGCATATCTTATACCTCTTTGGTCAGGTTGATTTCTAAGTATCTTACAAAGTATCTTTGGTGAAATTGTCAGTGAGATTGATTCAGTGATTTCTTTTTCTGGGTGGGTGGGGTATGGGATAGATGGGTGATGGGTATTGAGGTGGGCACTTGGTATCATGAGCACTGGGTGTTGCCTGTTCGAGATGAATCACTTAATTCTAATCCTGAAACCAATATTGCATGCTATGTTAATGAATGAGAATTAAATAAAAATTTAGCATACAACTGGAAAAAAATGAGCAGATTATTTTATCTTGCTATTTGTACACTCCCATTTTGACCCTTCTATCCTGACTCAGAATTTTATCTTGGAGAATTTAGCTCCTGCACACAATTTTGTTTTGGTATTGTGCTTAATAAACATGAAAACCAGACATACATGAACATAGGATGCCTTGGGATAAAGTGTTTTCAGGGAAAAAATAATAAAACACTTCAAATCCTTGATCAGTTTAAAAAAGTGTAGCTCAACATACCAGTTCTAGTTTATCTGAATTTATTTCATAATGAATGATTTTTCTTCAGGACCAATTAATTTTTATGTAAATGATTGGATGTTCTAGCCCCACCATAATGCATTAAGTATAGATTTTGCCTTTTTCAATTAAAAAAAAGGAAATTATATCTTGACATGTTAGAGCAGGGAGATCAATGATATGTAATCTCCAATGGTGGGCAAGCCATAATCAGTTATAGACTAGCCACATCTGGGGATCATTTATATGAAGAAGAAATATATCTGTAGTCTGTGTCACTGTTACTTTGACATCTACTGCAGGTGCCCAAACCTCACCCTTAAGCAAAGCAAGAACTTTGACATTGGAGCACTGTGTCACTTTGGAAAGGATCTGTGTCCTTCTGAAGGACAGATCTCTGTATGCCTAGCAGCAGAGGCAGGTGTAGAAGTAGGCTCTATGATTCTGAGATATAGTGCTTCTGCTTGGTTGATATCTAGGCCTTCTCTTCTGGGAACTGTACGTGGTAGTGTGGTGGGTGGTTGCTCAAGACCCACTTCTTGAGTGGAGCCTTTGCTGCATTACCATGCCTCTTAAAACAGGGAGCACACTCATGCACTGTTGTGTTAGTGCTGGACATAGACCTGATTTTTCCTCCAAATTTTGGCTCCAAATGCTTGCCTGTTTTATGCAGGTTTTTAGGCACACAGGGACACTTAGTGTACAGGTGTGGCTGAACACTCCCACCTGACACCCTATGCAGTGTTAAGGGAAGCTGACATCCCATCTTCTAGAGAACTGGCTTTTGTAGTTCTCTATGCAAGCTCTCATTGTACCGTAGAGTGACTGATCTGATCAAGAGACTAGGACTGCCCAGGTCACAGGAGATGGGAAGAGTCCAGAGGATAAAGCTGGGCTCTGCCTTTTTAGGCCATGGCTCAAATCCCTCCCATCAGGTTTGCTTTAGAAATGAGAGAGTCTAATGTTCTGGGAGGAATCGTGCCCACTTGTTCTCCATGTGTGGTCATTTTACCATCCAGTCCCCACATGTGCACTGGCACACACATACTGATGGTGCGTTCAAGAAAAATCAGACCTGGGTAAGTGACAAGAGAGAAAGAAGAAAGAAGATAGAGTTCTGCCATGGGGCTGCAGCATCCATTTTCTTAGCTGTGTGCTCAAAGGCCCAAACATGGTCAAGGAATTCCTGAAATTGGTAGGTTTCTGCTGGACACAGGGCCATCCTTAGCCCACCTCCAGAGGAAAGGACTAGGGTAGTGCTGTGTAACTCTGTGGTCATCTGGAATTATGATGAGCTAACTCCCCATAGGGTATACAATAAGTACAGAAGAAAAGGCTTCCATGTTCTCCTGTAGTGTGTTGTGTTATCAGTGGGTTTCTCCAGGGTTCCATGTAATCGGAATGGGTCAATTGGCCTTGGCTCTCCATCAATGGATGTCTGTGTTCTAATTTACTAGATAAATGCTTTATACTTGCTGGAAGCCTTTGAGAGGCAAGAGAAGCTTGGAGTCTTTGGTGAAGACTTGGGATAGGGAAGAGCATGTCATAACACTTTACACTGAGTCTACATTTCAAGCACAATAGCAGTCCTTTTTGGGCCACCAGGGTTTTCATTTGGAAATATGGGGCTCATTGTCCTGGTGACATGAGGATGCCTCATAAGTAAATAGTATACACTGGGGATGGACATAGAAAAAGGAATGGCAGAAGCCTGAGATCTCTTGCACAGCCCAGGTGCCTGTAGATCCTGAGCTTTATCCTGGAACCTTAACGGGTCACTTCCTTCATGTCAGCCACATAAAGATGCTGAGTTTGTTTGGGTGTTTCATTCCTGTGGCTCCAGTGTTAGTGCTGGACATCAGAGAACAGGCAGAATCCTGTGTCAGTGGTACTTTCTTCTCCTCCTTCTCCTCTTCCTCTTCCTCTTCTCCTTCCCACTCCCTTTCTTCTTCTTTTTCTTTTCTTCTTTTTCTTCTTTTCTTCTCCTTCTCGTCCTCCTCCTGCTCTTTCTTCTTCCTCTTCTTCCTCTTCTTCTTTTCCTGACTGACACATTAATTATTTAGTAGCATGGTATTTAACCTCCATGTATCTATGGTTTTTGCAGATGTTTTCTTGTAGTTGACTTTCAGTTTCATAGTGCTGTAGTCAGAAAAGGTGCATGGAATGACTTCAGTCTTTTTGTATTTGTGAAGGTCCATTTTATTACCTAACATGGGATATGTTCTGAGAATGTTTCATGTGCACTTGTAAAGAATATGTATTCTGCTGTTTTAGGATGGAATGATCTCAATATATCCGTTAAGTCCATCTGGGCCAATAGGTCATTCAAAGCCATGTTTCCTTGTTTATTTTCTCTTTAGATGGTCTGTCCATTGTTGTAAGTGGGTGTTAAAGTCCCCTACTAGTATTGTATTGTTATCAATTAGTTCCTTCATTCATTAGTAAGTGTTTAACGAATTTGGGTTGTCCTAAGTTGGGTCAATATATATTTACAAGTGTTGTATCTTCGTGTTGGATTGTTCCCTTTATTGTGATATAGTGACCTTTTTGTCTATTGTTACAGTCTTCGCTTTAAAGTCTATTTTGACTGATATAAGATTGCTATTCCAGCCTTCTTTTGATAGCCATTTGCATGAAAAATGCTACCCCATCCTCTCATTTTCAATCTGTAGGTGACTTTAGGTCTAAAATGGGTGTCTTGTAGGCAGCATGTGGGAGGGTCTTGTCTTTTAATCCATTCTGCCTCCCTATGGTTTTAATGGATTAATTTAGCCCCTTTACATTCAAAGTCATTATTGATGGATACCATTTTATTACTTGTCTTGTGATTTTTTTTGAAGATTTTCTCTGATCATTTTCATGACATTATCTCCTTCACGTTTTCCTGATTTTCTTTACTGATATGTTTGGATTCTGTTATGTTAATTCTTTGTGCATTATAGTGGTTTTTGATATTTGTCAACCTTTAGGTTGGTATATAACCTCTACTATATATAGTTGTCTACATTAAGTTGATCATAATTTGACTGAACCCCTTGTTTTCTCCTTTCCTCCACACGTTTGAGGTATATGGTATAGGTTTTCTATCCTTTTCTGTGAATTCTCTGAATGGTTTCTGTAGAGAAAAATTCATTTCACTGCATTGTATTTTCTACTTTTATACTGACACTTTTCATCTGTCAATTCCACCGAAAGAGTTCCTTTTAATATTTCTTGATATTCTGGTTTAGTCATCATGATCTGTTTAGTTTTTGGTAGTCTGAGAAACTCTCCTCATATTCTGAATGATACCAATGTTGTAGAGAGTATTCTTGACTACCAAACCTGACCCTAAGCCTAACCCTCACACTAACAAATTCTCTCAACTGAGCCCTCCAAGTAGGCCTTTACCATTTTTCATGCACTAACCCTAAGCCAAACCATGGCTCTGACCCTAATAGGGCTTGAATGGTAGCTCTGAGGAAACTATTTGTGACACATGACTGATACCAGATGACTCGACCAGGGACAAAAAAGCTAATGGTGCCATTTTCAATGACCAAGAGGCAGCCAAAGAGTAGAATTCTGAGCAAAATCCTAACCCTGGACCACACAAACTGCCTAGGCCTTGTACCTTGAACCAAAGCCAGGCACAAATCCTGACAGCTCAGCACTGTGAGCTGTCCTCAGCTCAGCACTCTGTGGGGAGTTGTTCATTGCTGGTGGATGGACCACTACCATCTTCCAGGCCCTATGCCTAACCCTAAATATGACTCTGTTCCTACCAAGGCCTGGATCCCAGGTCTGACCAAAAAAGGAATTTGGGAAACAGGACTAACTCCAGATAACTCAAACAGGAATGGAGAAGGAAGTTCTGCTGTTTGCAATGACCAGGGTGAAGCTCGAATATAGGATTGTGAGCCAACACCTAAGACTAACCCTCACCATCACCCTAGCCCTGAACATTATCCATAAGCCTGAACCTCACCCTAACACTTGCCCTCCCATCAGAACTTTGGGGAGTGCTACACATCAGTGCTGTACAGGCAACTGCCATCTCCTGGTGCCTAAAGCTAACTGTAGCCATGGCCCTGGCTCTTTACAAGCCTGAATCTCAAGGTTGGTGGTAACAACAGAAATGAGACACATGACTGATGCAAGGTTATTCAGTCCCAAGCAGAGAAAAAAGTCATGCCTTTTGCAACAACCAGGATGGAACAAGAAAGTTTGATTCTGTAAGAGAATCTTACCCTAACTCATAACATCATCATAGCCACTGAACATGACCCTCCCCCTAAAACTCACCCTCACCTCAGCCCTCCAGGGAAGGCTCTGCACTGCTGGTGAATAATCTCTTATCATCTAATAGACTCTAACCCTAACCCTAGCAATGGCTCTGGCACTACCTGGTTCCAAAGTACAGATCTTTGGAAACCACAATTTGGGGACGCAGAACTAATGTGAGTTTATTGGCCATGTATGTAGTAGAAGGAATCATTGCCATTTCCAATGACCGGATCAAGTGACAGAGTAGGATTCAGAGTGAAACCCTAACCATAATCCACGCCAACAGCTTAGCCTCTGAATATAAACCTGAAGACTGACCTTCACTCTGGCCATCACCCTCTACTCAGTCCTCCAGGTAGGGCTTCTCCCTGCCAGCAGATAGGCCCCTACCATTTCCTGGGCCCTAACCCTAATTCTAGCATTGTCACTGGTTGTAACTTGGTCAAAATCCTATGTATGGGGAAAAAACCAATTTGGAATACATGACCACTGCAATATTATTCAACCAGGAACACAGAAGGAATCCATGCTCTTGGCCATGACTGGGATGGAGCAAAAGAGTAGGATTCAGACAGATAATCTAACCAGACCGCATACCATCAGCCCAGCCCCTGCACCCTGGGCTGTACCTAGGCTGATCCTCACCCTAACCCTCATCCTCAAAGACCTCTATAGTGAGGGCATTGTGCCTTGCTGGAGGATAGGGACCTATTGTCTCCTGGCCCTTAACGCTAACCTTTCCTATGGATGTGGTCCTCCCAAGCCCACATTTCAAGTCTCAAGAAACAATGGATTTGGGACACAAGACTGACTGAAGTTGATGCAGGCAGGGACACAGTGACAAACTGTGCCATTGGGCATGAGGATGGAACTAGAAAGTATGATTTTGTGTGAAAACCTGACCTTAAGTCACACAATCCACCTAACTCATGAGGCCAAAAACTAAGCCTCACCCTTACCTTAGTGTTACCATCACCCGACCTCTCTGTGATGGGCTTGGCACTGCTGGTGGATAGGCCCCTACTATCTTCTGGATCCCAACACTAACCCTAGCCATAGGTCCATCTCGACCCAAGCCCGAATCACAAGATGACAGCAACAGTGGATTTAGGACAAATAACTGACTCAAGATGGCTCAATCGGATGCATAAGAAGAAATGGTGCTGGTTGCAAAGATCAGACCTGAAGCAGAACCTAAGGCTGACCCTCACACTGACACTTAACATCAACTGAGCCCTCTGTGTACATCTTCACACTTCCAGAAGATAAGCCTTTACCATTTTCCTTGCCCTAACCATAACCCTAGCCATGGCCCTGAATGGGCCTGAATGCTAGATCTGAGGAAACAATGGATTTGGAACACATGACTGACCCAAGTTGCTCACCCAAGTCCATAAGAGGAAATGGTGCCATTTGCAAAGACCACGATGGAGCCAGAGTGTATGATTCTGTGTGAAAACCCTATCCTAGGCCACATAATCAGCGTAGCCCTTTACCCCAAACCAAACCCTGATGGACACTCAGGCTCAATTGAGCCCTCTGTGTAGGTCTTTGCACCGCCAGCAGATAGACCTTTGCAATTTTTCACAGCCTAACCCTAATCCTAGCCATTGGGCTGGCCCTACTTGAGCCTGAGTGCTAGTTCCAAGGATACAACTGGATTGTGACACATGAATTATGCAAGATGAGTTGGCTAGGAACAAAGATGGATGCAATGTCACTTGTAAGGACCAGGATGCAAGGACTGGCATGCAGCCTTGAGAGCTGGATTCTAAACAAAATCCTAACTCTAGACCACAAAATCAGCCTAGCCCTTGAAATGAGACCAAAGCCTGTCACAAATCCTGATTTTGCCCTCAATCCAGCCCTAGAGGGAGGGTTCTGCATTGCTGAAAAATTGACCCTTACAAACTTCCAGGCCCTAACACTAACCCTAGTCATGACTATCCCTACTCAGACCCGGATCTCAGGTCAGACCAAACAAGGAATTTGGGACACAAGACTGATACAAGTTTACTTAGGAATAGAAAAGGAAGTTGTGCTGTTTGCAACAACTGGGATGGAGCTGGAGCAAAGGATTGTGGGCAATTACCCAACCTTAACCCTCACCATCACCTTAGAGGCCTAGGAACACAATCCATAAGCCTCACCCTCACCTAACACTCACCCTCAACTCAACACTTCGGGGAGTGCTCTGCACTACTGGCAAAGAGGTCACTGCCATCTACTGGTCCCTAATGCTAACATTTGCAAACTAGTTTCTTCCTAGGTGTCATTCAGAGTGAGTATCCCAGGGAAATATACATTCTTTAATTTGGGAAATCTGGCCAAGTCCTGATGTCTCTGGGATAATTGGGACACAGGACTCATCATTATTTACCTTTGAGAAGTATGCTGACAGTGGGAGGCATAGGGTCCTCGAAAATGCCCAGCAGAGTGTCCATGTGCAGGCAATGCCAGGGCTTAGGAGGGAGCTGGCCTTACTTCTGGATGAAAGAGAAACTATATTAGACATCTCATTCCCAACTTTATCCTAATCTCCTCTGTAATGTAGAAGCTTGCCCTTCCTTATAACCCTTCCCACCCATTTTCTGTTTTCATAACTAGGTCATGGGACACAACCAGGCGGAACCGGTCTGTCAGCCACACAGCTGCATCTAGGATTTGTGGTAAACTACCACTCTGGTCCTGTGCTATGTGAGAGCAATCAGTTCCTTCATCTCAAAGAAGAATGACCCTCCTGTCCATGAGCACCTGTTGCTTGTCTGGCGATGGTAATCCGCATGGTAGGTGGCCAGCTTGCCTCCCTCCCTGGCTGACTGAAATGTCTTCATCCTATAAGGCAGGTGGATCAGGCATGCACAGTAGACTTCAGGACAATTCAGCCCAAAAAAGCCCTTACAAGGAATACTGCACCATGACTTGGTGACAATACCTAAAGCACCAACAGGACCCCTAACCTGCTATCACTGAATCACTTCCCTTTCTATGTCCTGATGGGTAGGTAATACAAATGAGCCAAGATCAGGAGCCTTCTTTCTCTTTCTTAAAGAAAAGTGCAAGCCTTTTGCCACATGGGCACCCAGGTGTAAGTAATGAATGCTTCTCTTTGCCCCTGCCCACCGGTGTTTCTTACTACAGACAACTACTAGCCTCTCAGGAGATGGTGCTAGGCATGTCCTTCTCAGCTTCATCTTGCTCTCCTTTGTAATGAAACACTTTGGCCCTTTGCCTATTTATTTCCATCCTTTTGCTCCTTTCTTCGAACTAACATCTCTCTGGAGTCCATTCAGATTCAGTGTCTCAGAGCAATATCTTCCAATTTAAACTGGGGCCTCTGGCTGAGTGCTGGTGACTCAGGCATAGATTGGCAACAGGACCTCTTGTAACTTCCTATGAGAACTCTGTTCACAATGAGAGGTGTAGGGCATATGAAGGTGCCAAGATGGATATGGGTAGGTACTCATGAAAGTTTGGAAAGGGACTGGCCTTACACATGGAGCAAGGAGAAAGGAAGGTAGATAAACGTGGCTAGCATAACTCATTACCATCAGTAATGTAGAGACTTGGCATCCCTTGTAGCCATTCCCACCAATTTGCAATTTTCTAAGTCTTGGGTCATATTCAGGGACAACTGGGCCGTCACTCACTTCACACAAGCAGAACCCATAGATTGGTGCTAAACTGCCACTGTGGTCCATTGCTATGTGAGAGCAAACACTAACTTCAAGTCAAGGGAAGGATGGCCTTCTTTCACTGAGAGTTTTGCGCTTGGCCAGCTCTGCTTAAATGCAGTAAAGGGAAGACGTACCTTCATTCTGTATCAAACATGATTCCCATATGCACACTATTCTTCAGACCTGGTGATCACAGAAAAGGCCCTTTGAAGAACTACTGTATCAGGTCCAGGTTCCAAACACTTGATAACCAGCTGGGAGCAGGACACCCTTGCCTCTATATCAATGGTGCATTTATTTCCGGAGGGACAGGAAAAATCGCCAAATACAGCTTTTCCTGTTTGTTAATGAAAATAAGGAACTCCTGCAAATTTTCACTCTTATGTACAGCCAATAAAGGTTTCCTTTTCCACCAGCTCTCAGGCTTTCTTTTCTGCCCAGACAGCCAGCCTGCCAGAAGACAGAAGTAGGCACTGAATTCTAACTTTAGCCCATTGTCTTCTGTAATGAACAGCTCTTGTCTTCCAGGTGCCTATTTGCATTTTATAGCTCTATTTTTCAAACTAGGTTCTACCCGGGAGCCATTCAGAGCAAGAGCCTCAGAAGAATGCACTGTGTTTAAACTAGAACATTGCAAGGTTTTTATTAAGAAAGGATGTTGAATTTTGCCAAATGATTTTTCTGCATAGACAGGATCATATAGTTCTTTTCTTTTCATTAATATGATGTATCACATTGATTGATTTCTGAGTGTTGAACCAGCCCTGCAGCCCAGGAATGAATCCCACTTGATCATGGTGAATAATTCTTTTTATATGCTGTTGAATATGATTTGCTAGTATCTTACTAAGAATTTTTGCATCCACATTCATCAGGGATATTGGCCTGTAGTTCTCTTTTTTACTGGGTCTCTGTCTGGTTTGAGAATCAAAGTCATGCTGGCTTCATAGAATGAGTCTGGAACTTTTCTTTCCCTTTCTATGTTTTGGAACAGCTTGAGAAGAGTAGGTATTATCTCTGCATTAAATGTCTGGTAGAATTCCCTAGGGAAGCCATATGGTCCAGGACTCTTATTTGTTGGAGATTTTTGATAACTGATTCCATTTCTTCGCTGGTTATGGGTCTGTTCAAGTTTGCTATTTCTTCCTGTTTGAGTTTTGGAAGTGTATGGGTGCTTAGGATTTTGTCCATTTCTTCCAGGTTGTTCAGTTTTTGGCGTATAATTTTTCATAGTATTCGCTGATGATCACTTGTATTTCAGAGGCACTGGTTGTAATAATTCCATTTTCATTCATGATTTTATCTATTTCTGTCATCTCCTTTTTCTTTTTGAGAAGCCTGGCTAGAGGGTTATCAATTTTTTTTATTTTTTTCAAAAAAACAACTCTTGGTTTCATTGATCTGCTCCAGTTTTTTTAGATTCTGTATGGTTTATTTCTGCTCTGGTCTTTATTATTTCTCTTCTTCTGCTGGGTTTGGGGTGTCTGCTGTTCTGCTTCTAGTTCCTTTAGGTGTGCTGTTAGATTTTGCATTTAGGATTTTTCTTGTTTCTTGAGATAAGCCTGGATTGCAATATATTTTCCTCTCAGGATGGCCTTTGCTGCATCCCAAAGCGTTTGGATTGTTGTATTTTCATTTTAATTTGTTTCCATGTATTTTTTTTTAATTTCTTCTCTAATTTCCTGGTTGACCCATTCATTCTTTAGTAGGGTGTTCTTTAACCTCCATGCCTTTGGATGTTTTCCAGACTTTTTCCTGTGGTTGATTTCAAGTTTCATAGCATTGTGGTCTGAAAGTGTGCATGGTATGATCTCAATTCTTTTATATTTATTAAGGGCTGTTTTGTGACCCAGTATGTGATCTATCTTGGAGAATGTTCCATGTGCACTCGAGAAGAAAGTATATTCTGTTGCTTTGGGATGCATAGTTCTAAATATATCTGTCAAGTCCATCTGATCCAATGTATCATTCAGGGCCCTTGTTTCTTTATTGATTCTGTTAGATGAGCTGTCCATTGTTGTAAGTGGAGTATTAAGGTCCCCTGCAATTACCACATTCTTATCAATAAGGTTGCTTACATTTGTGATTGTTTTATATAATTGGGGACTCCCATATTTGGCACCTAGACATTTGTAATCGTTAGCTCTTCCTGAGGGATAGACCCTGTAATTATTATATAATGAATGCCCTTTTTCATCTCGTGTTAGACTTTAATTTAAAGTCTAGTTTGTCTGATATAAGTAGGGCTACTCCAGTTTTCTTTTGACTTCCAGTAGCATGATAGATAGTTCTCCATCCCCTCAGTTTCAATCTGAAGGTGTCCTCAGGTCTAAAATGAGTCTCTTGTAGACAACAAATAGATGGGTCTTGTTTTTTTAATCCATTCTGATACCCTATGTCTTTTGGTTGGAGCATATAGTCCATTTACATTCGGTGTTATTATTGAAAGATATGGGTTTAGAGTTATTGTGATGTCTGTAGATTTCATGCTTGTAGTGATATCTCTGTTACTTTGTAGAGTTTGCAACATTTAACTCACAGAATCCCCCTTAGGATCTCTTGTAGAGCTGGTTTAGTGATGATGAATTCCTTCAGTTTTTGTGTTTGGGTAAATCTTTATCTCTCCTTCCATTCTGAATGTTAGACTTGCTGGATAAAGGATTCTTGGCTGCATATTTTTTTTTTCTGTTCATCACATTGAAGATTTCCTGCCATTCCTTTCTGGCCTGCCAAGTTTCAGTAGATAGGTCTGCTACTACCTTTATGTGTCTGCCTTTGTAAGTTAGAGTCTGTTTATCCCTAGCTGCTTTCAGAATTTTCTCTTTATCCTTGTATTTTATCAGTTTCACTATGATATGTTGTGGAGAAGATTGATTCAAGTTATTTCTGAAGGGAGTTTTCTGTGCCTCTTGGATTTCAGTGCCTTTTTCCTTCCCCAGATCAGGGAAGTTCTTAGCTATGATTTGTTTAAGTACACCTTCAGCCCATTTGTCTCTCTCTTCCTCTTCGGAATTCCTATGATACGGATATTGTTGTGCTTGATTGCATCACTTAGTTCTCTAATTCTCCGGTCATACTCCTGGATTTTTTTATCTCTCTTTTCTCAGCTTCCTCTTTTTCCACAATTTGTCTCCTAGTTCACCTATTCTCTCCTCTGCCTCTTCAATCTGTGCTATGGCCGTCTCCATTTTTTTTGCACCTCATTTACACCATTTTTTAGTTCCTCATGACTATTTCTTAGTCCCTTCATCTCTGTAGCAATAGATCCTATGCTGTCCTCTATACTTTTTTCAAGCCCAGAGATTAATTTTATTACTATTATTCTAAATTCTTGTTTCTTATATTACTAAAATCAGCTATGATCAATTCGTTAGCTGTCCCTACTTCCTGGAGTTAATTTTGAGGAGAATTCTTCGATTTTGTCGGTTTAGCTAGTTTTCTGTCCCTTATGAGTTTTAAAAGCTTGGGTGCTCTGTACCTGTGAGCACTGCTATATTAATGGAGGGTATACACTGTCCAGAGCCTGGCCCTTCAGAAGGTGTTTTTTAAGGGGTTGTTACTTGCTCTCTTTTGTTGTGACTTTGGTTATTTTATTACCCTACTCGTAGTAATATTTTGTACCCTTCACCAGGTGTGCTTTGATTTGTTCCTTGCAGTAGTCCTGTAAAGGAGAACAGATAGACAAACAGGAGACAAAATACACAAACACACATGTAAATAACACAAACAAATAAACAAAAACAACCTAAAGAGTAAAAAGAAAAAACCCAAAACATTGACTACAAGTAAAGAAGAGAGTGGGGGGTGGTGTTGAAGGAAGAGCACATACAAAGGGAGAAATGACAGGAGTGGGGAGGGGGGAGAAAAAATAAATGTTGATTAGGCAGAGAGACTAAAAGGCTTAATCCAGAGAGAGACAGGAAAATAAAGCAGGGGGTGGGGAAAACAAAACCAAGATAAAATACCCAGGCAGAAAAACTATATGGTTTGATTATTCCTGAGAGAGAGAAAGGAGTGTAAAGAAAGAGGTATAGAACATGTATCAAGACAATGGATTAAATATGTCTCTTTAGACAGACCAATAACCAGAGTAACTAGCCTAGGGAAGGGAAGAGATAAGGAGGAGAAATGGTGGGGGGGTGGAGAATATATCTTTGTATCCAGAATTGACCTAGAGTTAATCCAGGCAATGCTGCATCACTTGGAGGTAATAGTTGTCCGCAGGGTCTGTGCTGCTCTGGTGGATAGGCAGTTACCCAGTGCAAAGGGGCATGGTTTGGTGTAATCTGACCCCACCTCCTCTGTGGGCCCAGGAGTGATCCCAGAGGCCTTGTCTTGGTGGTGATGGGGGCGGGGGAGGGGAAAATGGTGATTCCCTAGTCTCTTCTCCATGGAGCAGGACCTGGTGGACTCCTTTAGAGTGGCCCTCACTGTGCAGCAGGCGTAGATGGGCAGTCCTTCTCTATCAGCCAACTCCCCCGACTCTGGGCTTGGCTAGGATTCAAAGTCCCACTCTATGCGCTCTGCCGCTGTGGAAGTGCCTCTCAGTGCAGTGATATGTGGTCCCGGCTGCTTTGTCTGTGTCACTGAACTTCAGGGAGGACTGTCTTCTACTGCACACTGAACCACTGCCCTCGCGGCCATGAGCCCCCAGGGTGGTGGATGTAGGCAGCCTTTATCTTTTCCCACAGCATGCCAGGGAAATGACCACATTATCCTCCTGCAGACTGAGGCCTAGGCCCAGCCACTGCACCCAAGGGTGGCAGATGCAGACAGGTTCTGTGCTATCATGCAGCCCTCCAGGGATGGAACTGCTTTTACCAGCTGCGGACTGAGCCTCTGACCTACCACCACACCCAGGTCTGGCTCCCCTCCTCCCCAGGTACACAAACAGGGACCCGGCCCCAGTCCGAAGAAAGCCCCGCAGTTAGAGATCAGATCCTTCTAAGTCTCAGTCCCAGGTCTTTCTCTTGTCCGGTTATGGTCCTGCACTTCCCTAGCCGCTCTTTCTCTTCCCTTCATCTCTCCCCAGAAGGGGGTCCCTCCCCTCTGTGACAACGCGGCCTTTTTTCATTTGTCTCTCCCAGTTCTCAGTTAAGCACTATCTTTTTTCCAGCTTTCCCATTTTCTTCCTAGTAGATTCTGTCTCTTTTCCTCCCAGGCTCTGGTGTTCAAGGTCTTTTGGCTTCTACACTTCTTTGTTTGAGAGACGCAGGATGTATGGATCCCCCTATTTCTCTGCCATGTTGGCCCCTCCTCCCTGGAGACCATCTTTCAACTACATCTTGTTTCACCAAGTAAGAAGGGTTTGAAAACCTGTGGGATCTTATGTGGATAGTGCCATACACTCAACTCTGTCAAACTGCCCTTTGGGGAAACCGTTTTTCAAATAACATCTTGTATCACTGAGTTATAAGTGTTTGAAAACCTATGTGGGGCACGAAGTGGAAAGTGACATGTACTTGATACTCTGAAACAATCCTGCGGAGGAACCATCTTTCAAGTAACATCTTGTTTGACTAAGTTAGAAGAGCTTGAAAGCATATGCAGACGTATATAAGTGCTATATACTCGACTATGTGAAAAAACATGGTGGGGAAAACACCATTCAACTAACATTTCCTTACTCTAAGTTAGAAGAGGTTGAACAATGACAGGAGGCCTATACTGAAAGTGCCACATATTCACCTTTGTGAAACTGCACATTGGGTAAACCATCTTTCAAGTATCACTAAGTTGGAATTATTTGAAATTTTATGTGGAGAACGATGTGGAAAGTGACATTTACTCCACCCTGTGAAGGAATACTGTGGAGATACCATCTTTCAACTAACATCTTGATTCATATGTGGGGTCAATGCAGAAAGTGCGATATACTCAATTCTGCGAAACAACACTGTGTGGAAAACATTTTTCAACTAACATCTTATTTCACTAAGTTAGAAGTGTTTGAAAACCTATGGTGGCAGAAAGTGCCCTATACTCAATTATGTGAAAAAAAACACTGTGGTGAAACAATCTTTCTACTTATATCTTCTTTCACTAAATGAAAACTGTTTGAAATCTATGTGGAACCTACAAGGTAAGTGCCATATAGTGAACAATGTGAAAGAACACTCTGGGGAGCCATCTTTTAACTAACATCTAGTTTCACTGTGGTACAAGTTCTTGAAAACCTATGCAGGGACTTTACGTAAAGTTCCATATCCTCAACTCTGTCAAACTTCACTTTGGGGAAACCATCTTTCAACTAACCTCTTGTATCACTAAGTTAGAAGTGTTTGAAAACCTATGCAGGGCCTATGTGGAAAGTGACATATACTCAACTCTGTCAAACTGCACTTTGGGGAAACCATCTTTCAACTAACATACAACCATGCAACACACGAATTACACAAACCAAACATATATCACACATATCACAATACACAAACAACACAAATACAAAACATTTATGACAAACACACTACACATGACCACATGTACACTTCTCTCAAGACACTTATAACACACATACACGCACACCCTGCCCATTCCACACACGTTGCCCTCTGCATTAGCCACATTCATACTAAATACACACCTACATCACACATATATCATCTACAAATACATTAAATACACCATATATATATCACACACTCACCATGCATGTGCCACAAACATATCCAACACAGATCCCACATGCCCCACACACCTACAGTTATAACCCTCACACAGGATTACCACACTCAACACATATATAGCACACAATTTCCAAACACACCACACATACACCCTCCACATAGACACCACACACCCCAAACCTACGCCACATATACAGAAGGCAGATGCCAACTCCTCTACACATCAACTACAAAGACACAACACACACTGCACATATAGACACAAATGTGACACATATACCACACAGCTACACCACTCTTACACCGAACACACAGCAACAGATAGTACAAACACATACCTCACATAACCCGTGAATACCACACAAACACCTCACGCAGTCACAACATACACACCACTTACACATCACACAGATATCTTCCACACACTACTACACATAATACACATATCACACACACACATATATACACACCTTACACACATATGCCACACAAAGACACTCCATATATACACTACATACATGCCAAACATATACTACACACAACACACATATACTACACAGACACCACATCTACAATAAGCACACCATGAGAATCCATACATCTATGATATATAGACACCATGCACACCACACACACCACACTTATATTGCACAAACTCCACCCGCATGCCACACCACAAAACCACCCATGCACCACATACAAAACACACATGCCGTACAAAGACCATACACGAACATACATTCTATGTGGAGCATACATACATGACATATATAGTAAAATCACAACATATATACACTTAAAGACCACACAGAAAGACACATACATCACCTACAAACCACCGACACACCATACACGCATATCACATTCACCACACAAATGCAGTACACAGAAACAAACCACATATACAACATACGTGCCATCCATACAGAACAGGATCATGCACTCAATCACAACTACTCCCAACATACACCACAAACACCACACACACCATGCATATACCTCTCAATACACCCACCAGACGCCACCCACACCTTGTGGTTTACCGCCTGTAATGACACTGCTCAAGTGTCTTTCATGTAGCCTTTCACATACATCTCATAGTTTGTTGAAACATTCTTTATTAGTGTGTGTTGGGAGAGCTAGCATGGCAGCTGTTGTAGTCTCATCCCGTGAATGTAGCTAGATCACTAGCAAATCATTCTAAATATCCCAGAAAGCAACACGAAGACTGACAGAACCAAGGCCATGGTTACAGGGAGAGAAGAAGCCACATCAAAGAAACTAGGAAGTGCAGAGAGGGGGTTGGGGGAGAAAAATATCAAGGGTGCTGCAGAGGAGAGGGACCCCTCATTGAGGAAAGAGGGAGAGGAAGAGAAGCACACAGAGGAACACACAAGGTGACCCTTCCCCCAAAGACACATGAAAAGAGGCTCAACATCACTCATCATCAGGCAAATACAAATCAATACTACAATGAGATATCACCCACGTCTGTCAGAAGGGCTACATTTGACAACACAAGGAACAAGTGGTGTTGGCAAGTTTGGGGATAAAGGGAAACCCTCTGACACTGGATGGGAATGCAAACTGGTGCAGCCACTCCAGAAAACAGTCCAAAGATTCGTCGAATGTTGAGAATACGAGTGCCCTGGGGCACCTGGGTGGCATGGTCAGTGAGGCGCCTGACTCTTGATATCCACTCCAATCAGGATCTCACAGTCATGGGACTAAGCCCTTGTTGGGCTCTGCACTGACAGCATGGAGTGTGCTTGGGATTCTCTCTCCATCTCTCTCTGCTCCTCTCCATCTCTCACTCTCTCAATCTCTCCTCTCTAATAAATTAATTAATTGAAAAAATTGCTTACCCTTTAAAACTTAGAGTTGCCCTATGATCCAGCAATTGCCTTATGAGGTATTTATCCAAGGGATACAAAAATAAGAATTCAAAGGCACACAGCCACCCCAGTGTTTTTCAGAACACAATGAAAAATAGCCAATTAGGGAAAGGGCTCAAATGTCCACTGGCTGAGGAATGGATGGAGATGTGGTATATACATACAATTGAATATTACACAGCCATGAGAAAGAATGAAATTTTCCTTTGCAATGATTTGGACGCAGCTCAAGAGTAGTATGATAAGTGAAATAAGTCAGTCAGAGAAAGGCTTATACTGTATGATTTCACTCCTATGTGGAATGTGAGAAACAAAACAAAGAAATAATCATGGTGGAAAAAAGAGAGTGGCAAAACAAGAAACATGCTCTTAACTATTGAGAACAAACTGATAGATACCAGAGAAGAGATGGGTGGGGAGATTGGGTTATATTAGAGATGAGAATGAAAGAGTACACTTTGTGATGTGCATGGAAAGTTGTGTGGATGGGTGAAACAACTGAATTCTACACCACTGAATTCTACATCAACTACACAAATTACAACTGAAATCTACACCACTGTATGTTAACTAACTGGAATTTAAATAAAAACTTATAAAAAAAAAAAAAAAACACTGCATATTAGCTGTAGAGAAAGGCCCGGTGCTGAAGTGCCCAAAGCGTTACTGTGCTTTAAGTGACATTCTTGTCTCTCATAGACATATAGAGTAACACTTTGCTCACCTCTCTGTATCGACACTTGTACTTTACTGCTGAAAAGTACCCTTTGCTGCAAGAGGGATTTAGAAAGCTTCTTGGGGATATTGAGTCATATGTATTATTAAACCCTTGTGTAGAAGCACCAAGAAATGCCCTAGGGTTAGGTGCCTAAAAGTAGAGTGTGACACACTGTGTCTGCCCCCACACCAACCGAGATCCCTGGCTTGTAGGTGAGTTTCAAAGTCATTCCTGACACAATGCAGGGCTCTCAGAGGATGATATTCCATAGGAGAGCTACCCCCAATGTCCCTGCTCTCCTGGTGCTGGGCAGGCAACAGTATCACAGGAATGTGGCCACTTGGACCCCCGCCCCTAATGGATGGAGCTACCATCCTTCGGAAGAACAGTCTGTGAAAATACACCATTCTCCATGATATGATCAGTGCACCAAAAGGCTGTCGAATAAATAGTGCACAAACGTTTGTTCCCACCTCGTGATCATCACATGGAAGCACATTCTTCATATCGCAGAGCCACTGGTGACCCTCTTTACAAATACGATGGGCTGAAACCCACAAGAATTCAAAGTTGTGCTCTAATTCTTAGGGGACAATGTGGGGCTCTTTCTCACAGGCTCCAAAAGGTATCTTTTGGAACACTCCTGTAGCCAAAGACCCCAAAAGTGCTTTTGATTCCTGTGTGAGCCAGATTGTGAATACATGAGCTAGTCAGGTTCTTGTAAACATGAACACTGGCCCTCAGTGTATCTAGTCTCAGAAAATTGCTTTATCACCCATCAAGGTTCATCTTGTGGTCCATAAAAACTCCGTCTTTTTGAGTATTATAGCCAGCTGTAGATGTCCAATGGGGACCACCCCTGGTGACTCTGTGACGGGTAAAGCCAGAGACCCTGGTCTTGTGGCTTTAGGACTACATGGACATCCAGAGCCCTATGGCACCAAAAGGGGTCCAGTCAAGAGCTGTGCATGGGGAGGCTCAGGCAGAGGTATACTCCAGAAGCTGGCTTCCTTACTGGGTTTCGGGGAAATGAAGATAAATATCTCCATTCCACATTGATCACATTCCCATTGGATGGAAATTTTGAATCCCCTTTGGTCTTGGCTGCAGCCATCTCCTCTGCCTCCCTCTGTGTCCGACTGCCTGTTGATTCGCCCTTAGCAGCCATGAGCTGACACACACTCAGCAGGCACCCAAGGATGGGCATCGGGCTCTTACTCCGTCCCTTGCTCAGTTATAGCCATCAGCATCGGATATACCAAGGGAGAATACTCCTCGTATCCATGAGCTTGGTGGTTGGCTGTTTGTAGCAAGGGGTTGGGGGAGAGGAGCCACACAGCTTCCTTGCTCTGTCTGATTGAGGTGCCTTCCTTCTGAAAACCAGACAGTTCACACAAGAGCTGTAGGCTCCAGAAGCTGGTCATCAGAGAAGGAGCCTTTATAGGAAGAGGGCACCATTGTCCCTCTCCACACTCTGGAGCCACAGCTAGGGGCACCTCTCAGCTACAGCACAGTCACTGCTCACTCCATTCAATCATAAAAAAAGCAGCAAAAGCCGACCAAGTCCCAGGGATCTTTAGGTCCTTCTGAAAGAAAAAAGCAGGACTGGTGATGATAGGGCTCCCAGGTGGAGTCTCTAGAGGGCATAGCTTCCTAAGCCCTCTGGTGATCTTTTTACAATCAGGTTGCTAAGAACAGGCCCTGGACACTCCCCTCCTGATAGAATTCCTCTTCCAAGCTGTGAAGAGCTCTGGCCCTCCTTGTTCGCTTTGACATATCTTTGATCTCTTGTAGAAACATGGTTCTGCCCACAATCCATTCAGAATCAGTGTCTCAAGAGCCCTATCCTCTGCCTTCCACCTGGGAGTGTGATCCAGTCCTTGTAACTGGGGATGAGATTCATAAATGCATTTGGCTTCAGAAGTATGCGACCATTCTGAGGCTGAGGGCATTTGAAGTGGTCCAGCAGACAATGTTTGGTGTGTAGGCGGGACCAGAGATTTGGGCAGGGAGCTGGCCTCCCTGTAGGCCAAGGCCAAATGAAGCAAGACATCTGTCTAAGCGAATCCCCATTCCCACTATAAATGTCGAGTTTTAGCCCAACTGGTGCCCATTTCCTTTCCCTTGATGTGTGTCTGAAAATGTGTGTGTGTGTGTGTGTGTGTGTGTGTTCCTTAGGACCCATGGAATCATAACTAACTCAGCTAGTATCTCTGCCTAGGCCACATTCTCCCACTCTGCTCCTGTGCTCAGTGAGAGCTAACAGGCTCTGCTCTACCAAAGGAAAGAAGACCTTTCGTCCATGTGTACTTGGTGCTTGGCTTGCTGTGCTATGGAGGGGAAAAGAGAGCCAGCTTGCCTCACTGACCTGGGTGACTGAGGTGCCTTCATTTTGAAAAGCAGACAGCTTGCACATGGGCAATATGAAGGAGGAGGGGGTCAGCATTTCATGAGCCCTTGCCAGGAATGAGGGAACCAAGTTCTTGTAGCAGATTCCTGAATAAGAGCCTTCAGAACCCCCTGGCTACAGCTCAAACACTTCTGCCTCCCACTACTGATGGGGAAATGGCATGGATAGACCACGCCAAAAATCACTGGCTCCTAAAGAAAGAAGGCAGGCTTCTTGCTGATAGGACTTGCAGGTGTAGTCCTTCAGAGGGCCCCCTTGGTCTAAGACCACAGGCCTTTCTGATTCTCAACATGACCTGGTTGATAAGAGACTACACTGGGTACTTCATTCTCAATTTTCTCCAAATCTCATTTGTGGTGAAGAATTCTGGCATTGTGTGTCTCCATTTCCGCTCCTAAACTTTTTTGATGAAAGAGGGTTTGCATGGACACTATTCTGGGACAGTGCCTCAGAAAAATATCCTCTTGTTTCAACTTGGGGGTTTGGTGGTATGCCTGTGATGGTGATAGAGGTACTGCACTGGGCCCTTTTCAGTTTGGGTTCAGAATGTTGTGGCCCTCCACATACCCAGGACCTGTGAAGGTGCCCAGGGAGAATGCTCATGGGAAGTCAAAGCCCGTGGTTGAGGGTGGATCCCAACTCTTGTGTGGGGCAAGGAGAAAGAAAGGTCATGGTCTCCATCTGCGGTTTCCTCCATGTGCATTTGAATGCATAGCTTTGGCTCACCTTGTAGTCATTCCTCTTCCATTGCTGCATTTCTAACTTGGTCTCAGTTCACACACGGTTACCCTACCCTGTGTCTGTCACCTACACCAACCAAGGTCCCAGTTTAGGGGTGAGATTCCAAACTTTTCCTAACCCAATACAGGGCTCTCTGATGTGATGTCCCAAAGGACACCTGTCCCCCCCTGTCCCTGAGCCTCTGGTTGTAGGCAGGCTACAGTATCATGCAAATGGGTAGCCACATGGACCGCTGCCCCTAATGGAAGGAGCTACCCTCAATCGAAAGAACAGTTTGTACATATGCACCATGATCCCGGACGTGGTCAGCACGCAAAAATGCTTTTGAATAGAGCACCGAGTCCTTGTCCCACAATCTGATCATCACATGGAAGCACATTCTTCATAGGTCACAGCCAGTGTTGCCCCTCTCTACTAATATGATGGCCAGAAGCACACCAGAAGCCAAAGTTCCCCTCTATATACTGCCAGAAGCCGAGCTATCCAACCAGCCTGATGGCAGGGCCCAGGAAGTGGATGGATCAGGGCTGCAGGGCAGCCCACCGACAGTGAAGCTTCTTGTACTCCTGCTTTTATGTAATTTGGCCTTAATAAAGTACCTGGGGAATTGTCTGTTGGGGAATTTCCCTCAACAGGCCCCCTGGGAAAAGAACTATTGGGAAAGAAATAAGGTTCTGCAAGGAATTGTGCAGCCCTACATTTAGCCCTTGCCACCCCGTATAAAGACTCCTCTACCTAAAGGAAGGGTAGCCTCATACATTTGCCAGCAAAGGAGGGACAAATTGATTTGAAAGCCCCACTCCGGCAACAAAGGAGTGTATCTATGGGCACAAATTACTCCAACCCCTAGGCCCACTTGGCCCCCAGGAGGCATTCCAGGTGATGACTGAACTTAGTCGGTTAAAGTACAGAATGGTTCATTAGTTCTAGGTGCATTGTCTCTCTGAGAATGTATAAGGCATGGGTTCCTAAGGCACTCTTGGCCCCCTTCTGGCCCCTGGACTGAGGCGAACACTTTTGTTCCTCGAGCCACAAATGGTTCAGGGAAACAACTAAGAGGTCATGTCCTTGTAAATGTTCTACTTGAGGTGTTGAGAGATAGATGACTTTTCATGACAACAGCAAAGCAAATGCTTTATAGATTACACCTAAACATAGATACATAATGAAAATAATGTAAGAAATCAATCAGTAAGCAAAGGGCAGGAGGAAACATAATGAGAAAATAACCATGTTATTCCTTAAAGTGTGATTACACATAGGAACATTTTTAGAATTAGGTAATGCTAGAAAACATAGATGACGTACGCTATAAGGAAAATTGTTAACGAATATAATGCTACGTTTACCACATCAAAGTGGCCAGTTCAACACACTGCTGTTGTCTGTGTCCATTTTTATTTTTGTTTTATTTTTTTTCACTTTTTTGCTGATGCTGTTCATCCTTTGGGAACACCTGGACCTGCTGGAGCTGGACTCTGGCAGAGTTCATGGAAGGAGCCAATCTTAACCTGCCCTTCCAAACTGAACAAGAGC
>NW_026526654.1:1013326-1038326 GCF_024362965.1 Panthera pardus
CTTTATCTCTCCTTCTATTCTAAATGACAGACTTGCTGGATAAAGGATTCTCGGCTGCATATTTTTTCTGTTTAGCACACTGAAGATATCGTGCCAAGCCTTTCTGGCCTGCCAAGTTTCAAAAGAGAGATCGGTCACGAGTCTTATAGGTCTCCCTTTATATGTGAGGGCACGTTTATCCCTTGCTGCTTTCAGAATTTTCTCTTTATCCTTGTATTTTGCCAGTTTCACTATGATATGTCGTGCAGAAGATCGATTCAAGTTACGTCTGAAGGGAGTTCTCTGTGCCTCTTGGATTTCAATGCCTTTTTCCTTCCCCAGTTCAGGGAAGTTCTCAGCTATGATTTCTTCAAGTACCCCTTCAGCACCTTTCCCTCTCTCTTCCTCCTCTGGGATACCAATTATGTGTATATTATTTCTTTTTAGTGTATCACTTAGTTCTCTAATTTTCCCCTCATACTCCTGGATTTTTTCATCTCTCTTTCTCTCAGCTTCCTCTTTCTCCATAACTTTATCTTCTAGTTCACCTATTCTCTCCTCTGCCTCTTCAATCCGAGCTGTCGTGGTTTCCATTTTGTTTTGCATTTCGTTTAAAGCGCTTTTCAGCTCCTCGTGACTGTTCCTTAGTCCCTTGATCTCTGTGGCAAGAGATCCTCTGCTGTCCTCTATACTGTTTTCAAGCCCAGCGATTAATTTTATGACTATTATTCTAAATTCACTTTCTGTTATATTATTTAAATCCTTTTTGATCAGCTCATTGGCTGTTGTTATTTCCTGGAGATTCTTCTGAGGGGAATTCTTCCGTTTGGTCATTTTGGATAGTCCCTGGAGTGGTGAGGACCTGCAGGGCACTTCCCCTGTGCTGTGGTGTATAACTGGAGTTGGTGGGCGGGGCCGCAGTCCGACCTGATGTCTGCCCCCAGCCCACCGCTGGGGCCACAGTCAGACTGGTGTGTGCCTTCTCTTCCCCTCTCCTAGGGGCGGGATTCACTGTGGGGTGGCGTGGCCCGTCTGGGCTACTTGCACACTGCCAGGCTTGTGGTGCTGGAGATCTGGCGTATTAGCTGGGGTGGGTAGGCAAGGTGCACGGGGACAGGAGGGGTAGGCTTAGCTCGCTTCTCCTTAGGTGAACCACTTCAGGAGGGGCCCTGTGGCAGCGGGAGGGAGTCAGATCCGCTGCCGGAGGTTTGGCTCCGCAGAAGCACAGAGTTGGGTGTTTGCACGGAGCGAGCAAGTTCCCTGGCAGGAACTGGTTCCCTTTGGGATTTTGGCTGGGGGATGGGCGGAGGAGATGGCGCTGGCAAGCGCCTTTGTTCCCCGCCAAGCTGAGCTCTGTCGTCCGGGGGCTCAGCAACTCTCCCTCCCTTTGTCCTCCAGCCTTCCCGCTTTCCGAGCAGAGCTGTTAACTTATGACCTCCCAGACGCTAAGTCGCGGTTGCCGTCGGAACACAGTCCATCCAGCCCCTCCGCTTTTGCCAGCCAGACTCGGGGGCTCCGCTTGGCCGGCGAGCCGCCCCTCCGCCCCGACTCCCTCCTGCCAGTCCGTGGAGCGCGCACCGCCTCGCCGCCCTTCCTACTCTCTTCCGTGGGCCTCTCGTCTGCGCTTGGCTCCGGAGACTCCGTTCTGCTAATCCTCTGGCGGTTTTCTGGGTTATTAGGCAGGTGTAGGTGGAATCTAAGTGATCAGCAGGACGCACGGTGAGCCCAGCGTCCTCTTACGCTGCCATCTTCCCAACCCATCTACAATTGGTTTTTAAATCCGTTAAGAAAAGAAAGAAAACATGCATTTTAAGCTGTCTTTTATAATTATATAATTACCTTTCCTGGTGCTCTCTGATGAATTTAAGTCACTGTCTGAGTCACTTGCTTTCAGCTTAAGAACTTCCTTCAGTATTGGTCATAAGGTGGATCTGCTAGCAACAGATTATCTAAGTTTTTGTTTATCTAAAAATGCCTCTATGTTTTGCTTTTTATTTTTTGAAAGACAAGTTGGCTAAATATAAGATTCTTGGTTGACAGTTTTGTCATCTCTCAGTATTTGCAACGTATCATCCCACTACATTTTGGCCTCTATTGTTTCTGATGAGCAATCAGATGTTTTGTTAATATTATTGGGGTTCCTTTATATACAATTAGTCATTTTTCACTTGGTGCTTCCAAAATTTTCTTTTGTATTTGTTTTTCACCATCTTTACTAAAATGTGTTTGAGAGTGGGTCTCCTTATGGTTAGTTTAGAGGGAATTTATTGAGCTTCATGGATTTTTAGACTAATGGTTTTCATCAAATTTGGGAACTTTTTAGCCCTTAGATATTCTAAAAGTTTTCTCTGCTCTTTTCTGTTTTCCTCTCTTTCTGGAACTCTCATTATGCATATGTTGGTGTCTTTCATGGTAACCCACTCCTTTCTGAGGTTCTTTTCATTTAAAGAAATTATTTTTGTTTTTTAGATTGCATAATGTCTATCCTAAAGTTCACTGATTCTTTCTTCTGCCAGTTTAAACCTACTCTTGAGCCACCTACTGATTTTTTTTTTTTAATTCAGTTACTGTACTTTTTCGTTCCAGAATTTCTTCCTGGTTCTTAAAAATTTTGTTATTGATATTGTCTACTTGATGAGAAAGTATGGTCTTTATGCATGGTTTCCTTTAGTTCTTTGAATATATATATATACATATATATATATATATATATATAATGGCTCCTTTGACATCTTTGTCTGTTGAGTATGACAGTATGACATCTGGGCCCACTCAGCTTATATTGTCTGCTTATTTTTTTCTTTCCTGTGATGGGTTATACTTTCCTATTTCTTTGCATGTATTATAGCTTTGTTAAAAGCTGGACAGTTTAGGCAATATATTGTACCAGTGCTGGGTACTGATCCTCTTCTTCCCTTTCCAACATTCATTTTCATTCTTTGCTTGTTTATGTCTTTAGTGACTTGGCCAGGCTATTTGAGTGAAGTCTATTTTCCCTGTGGTGTGTAGTCAGTGATGTCACTCATCAGGGAGCACAGCCTTGAGCATGGGATGATAGCAGTCTTAGCAGGGCTCTCTATCACTCTCTTTTTCCCTGGTCTCTCTGTTGCTATTTGTTCTTTTGGTGTCATACTCAGCAGTTCAGATCAGCTAACTGCAGTCTGGTTACTCTTGTTTCCAACAATGCCCTGGGACATCAATTGCTCTACAATAGGTTCCAATTAAATTTGGGCCCCTTTTCAGGGGTAGCTTTTGAGGCCAGCCTTTGAGGCTTGTTTCTACCCAGAGGGCTCTTCCATGGTTCTCTCTAGTAAACTGACCTGTGGTTTACCTTAATGCTGTCATAGACTATCAGCCTTCTCTTAAATGCTCATCCTCAAGGTCTCTGTTGTTGTTTTTTTTTTAACGTTTATTTATTTTTGAGACAGAGAGAGACAGAGCATGAACGGGGGAGGGGCAGAGAGAGAGGGAGACACAGAACTGGAAGCAGGCTCCAGGCTCTGAGCCATCAGCCCAGAGCCTGATGCGGGCCTCGAACTCACGGTCCATGAGATCGTGACCTGAGCCGAAGTCGGACGCTCAACCGACTGAGCCACCCAGGCGCCCCTGATGTTTTTGAGAGGGCCCTTAAAATTGAATTTCACCACAGTTTCAAATAAAGTCAGTGCCTTTTAGGAGCTCTCTGTTCTTACAGAAATCTTCTCCCCCTGCCCCAAATCTCTGAACCTCTGACACAGGTGATGGGCCCTATGAGGGGGCTGGGGCTAGGCAGATGTGGTCCCAGTAGTCTCAGCCTGCCACATCTGGGTTAGAGCCTTCACTTTTTGAGTAGGGACTAGATGGAAGCCATACTCAGCGGCAATTTAACCACTAAAGCACAGAGTTGGGGGCGCCTGGGTGGCTCAGTGAGTTAAGCATTCGACTTCAGCTCAGGTCATCATCTCGTGTTCTGTGGGTTCGAGCCCCCTGCTGGGTTCTGCACTGACAGCTCAGAGCTCAGAGCCTGGAACATGCTTCATGTTCTGTGTCTCCCTCTCTGTCTTCCCCTCCCCTGCTCATGCTATGTCTCTGTATCTCTCTCTCTCTGTGTCTGTCTCACAAAACTGAATTCAAAAAAATGTTTTAACTAAATTAAAATGCCAAGTTGGAGGAGATGAAATATGGTGATGACCTGCCCCCGCCAGTGAGATGTCATATCCCTGGACTGGGAGCTGGAGGAGAGGAATACTGCCTTCCTGACCACACCTGCCTGGGGTGGAGTTTCCACCCTGTCTTCTCTAAAGACTCACCTCCAAGGCAACATTCTCATTTTTCTTAATATGAAATTTATTGTCAAATTAGTTTCCATACAACACCCAGTGGTCCTCCTAAGAGGTGACCTCCTCAATTCCCATTATCCACCCTCCCTCCTACTTTCCTTCAACCCTCAGTTTACTCTAAGTTTTTAAGAGTCAGTCTCTTTTGGCTTGACTCTCTCCCTCCCTAACTTTTTATTTCCTTCCCCTCCCCCATGGTCTTCTGTTAAGTTTCTCAGGATCCACTTAGGAGTGGAAACATATGGTATCTTTCTCTGTATGACTTATTTCACTTAGCATAACACTCTCCAGTTCCGTCCACGTTGCTACAAAAGGCCATATTTCATTCTTTCTCATTGCCGTGTAGTATTCCATTGTGTATATAAACCACAATTTCTTTATCCATTCATCAGTTGATGGACACTTAGGCTCTGTCCATAATTTGGCTATTGTTGAAAGTGCTGCTATAAACATTGGGGTACAAGTGCCCCTATGCATTGAGGAACATCCACACTGTTTTCCAGAGTGGCTGCACCAGTTTGCATTCCCGCCAAGAGGGAAGTGCAAGAGGGTTCCCGTTTCTCCACATCCTCTCCAGCATCTATAGTCTCCTGATTTGTTCATTTTGGCCACTCTGACTGGCATGAGGTGACATCTGAGTGTGTTTTTGATTTGTATTTCCCTGCTGAGGAGTGACGTTGAGCATCTTTTCATGAGCCTGTTGGTCATCTGGATGTCTTCTTTAGAGAAGTGTCTATTCATGTTTTCTGCCCGTTTCTTCACTGGATTATTTGTTTTTCAGTGTGGACTTTGGTGAGTTTATAGATTTTGGATACTAGCCCTTTGTCCGATATGTCATTTGCAAATATTTTTTTCCCATTCTGTTGGTTGCCTTTTAGTTTTGTTGATTGTTTCCTTTGCAGTGCAGAAGCTTTTTATCTTCATGAGGTCCCCGTAGTTCACTTTTGCTTTTAATTCCCTTGGTTTTGGAGAGGTGTTGAGTAAGAAATTGCTGTGGCTGAGGTCAGTGAGGTTTTTTTCCTGCTTTCTCCTCTAGGGTTTTGATGGTTTCCTGTCTCACATTCAGGTCCTTTTTCAATTTTGAGTTTATTTTTGTGTATGGTGTAAGAAAGTGGTCTAGTTTAATTCTTCTGCATGTTGTTGTCCAGTTCTCCTAGCACCATTTGCTAAAGAGACTGTCTTTTTGCCATTGGATACTCTTTCCTGCTTTGTCAAAATTAGTTGGCCATACTTTTGTGGGTCCAATTCTGGAATATCTATTCTATTCCATTGGTCTATGTGTCTGTTTTTGTGCCAATACCATGCTGCCTTGATGATGACGGCTTTGCAGTCGAAGCTAAAGTCTGGGATTGTGATACCTCCCACTTTGGACTTCTTCTTCAATATTACTTTGGTTTTTCGAGGTCTTTGTGGTTCCATACAAATTGTAGGATTCCTTGTTCTAGCTTCGAGAAGAATGCAGGTGCAATTTTGATTGGGATTGCATGGAATGTGTAGATAGCTTTGGGTAGTCTTGACAGTTTAACAATATTTATTCTACCAATCCATGAGCCCTGAGTGTTTTTCCACTTTTTTGTATCTTCTTCAATTTCCTTCATAAGCTCTCTATAGTTTTCATTGTACAGATCTTTTACATCTTTGGTTAAGTATATTCCTAGGTATTTTATGATTCTTGGTGTAATTGTGAATGGGATCAGTTTCTTTATTTGTCTTTAGGTTTCTTCATTATTAGTGTATAAGAATGCAACTGATTTCTGTACATTAATTTTGTATCCTGCAACATTGCTGAATTCATGTATCTGTTCTAGCAGAATTTGGTGGAGTCTTTCGGGTTTTCCATGTATAATATCATGTCATCTGCAAAAAGTGAAAGCTTGACTTCATCTTTGCCAATTTGGATGCCTTTGATTTCCTTTTGTTGTCTGATTGCACTCTTCCAGCACTCTGTTAAACAACAGCAGTGAGAGTGGACATCGCTGTTGTGCTCCTTATCTCAGGGGAAAGCTCTCAGTTTTTTCCACATTGAAGATGATATTGGCTGTGGTCTTTTCATGAATGGCTTTCCTGATGTTTAAGTATGCTCCTTCTATCCCGACTTTCTCGAGGATTTTTATTAAGAAAGAATACTGAATTTTGTCAAATGCTTTTCTGCATCAATTGACAGAATCGTATGGTCCTTTTCTTTCTTTCTTTTTTAAATTAATGTAATGTATCAAATTGATTAATTTGTGAATGTTGAACCAGCCCTTCAGCCCAGGAATGAATCCCACTTGATCATGTTGAATAATCCTTTTTTATATGCTGTTGAATTCGATTTGCTAGTATCGTGTTGAGAATTTTTGCATCCATATATATCAGGGATATTGGCCTGTAGTTCTATGTAGTTCTATTTTTTTGCTGAGTCTCTGTCTGGTTTAGGAATCAAAGTAATGCTGACATCATAGGATGAGTCTGGAAGTTTTCCTTCCTTTCAATTTTTTGGAACAGTTTGAGAAGGATAGGTATTATCTTTGCTGTAAATGTCTGGTAGAATTCCCTAGGGAAGCCATCTGGTCCTGGACTCTTATTTGTTGGGAGATTTTTAAAAATATTTTTAATGTTTATTTATTTTTGAGAGAGAGAGATATAGCATGAGTGGAGGAGGGACAGAGAGAGAGGGAGACACATAATCCAAAGCAGGCTCTAGGCTCTGAGCTGTCAGCACAGAGCCTGACGTGGGGCTTCAACTCACAAACCGCAAGATCATGACCTGAGCCGGAGTTGGACACTTAACGGACTGAGCAACCCAGGCACCACATTTGGGAGATTTTTGATAAACTGATTAATTTTCTTCACTGGTTATGGGGTTTGTTCAAGTTTTCTATATCTTCCTGTTTGAGTTTTGGAAGTGGGTGGGTGATTAGGAATTTGTCCATTTCTTCCAGGTTGTCCAGTTTGTTGGCATATAATTTTTCATAGTATTCCCTGATAATTGCTTGTATTTCTGAGGGATTGGTTGTAATAATTCAATTTTCATTTATGATTTTATCTATTTGGGTCATCTCCCTTTTCTTTTTGAGAAGCTTAGCTAGAGGTTTATCAATTTTGTTTATTTTTTTAACAAACCAACTCTTGGTTTCATTGATCTGCTCTACAGTTTTTTAGATTCTATATTATTTATTTCTGCTCTGATATTTCTTATTTCTCTTCTTTTGCTGGGTTTGGGGTGTCTATGCTGTTCTGCTTCTATTTCCTTTAGGTGTGCTGTTAGATTTTGCATTTGGGATTTTTCTTGATTCTTGAGGTAGGCCTGGATTGCAATGTATTTTTCTCTCAGGACTGCCTTCTCTCCATCCCAAAACACTTGGATTGTTGTATTTTCATTTTCATTAGTTTCCATATATTTTTAAATTTCTCCTCTAATTGCCTGGTTGACCCATTCATTCTTTAGGAGGGTGTTCTTTAACCTCCATGCTTTTGGAGGTTTTCCGGACTTTTTCCTGTGGTTGATTTCAAGTTTCATAGCATTGTTGTCTGAAAGTGTCCATGGTGTGATCTCAATGCTTCTAGACTGATTAAGGGCTGTTTTGTGACCTATCTTGGATCTATCTTGGAGAATGTGATCTATCTTGGAGAATGTTCCATGTGCACTCAAGAAGAAAGTATATTCTGTTGCTTTGGGATGCAGAGTTCTAAATATATCTGTCAAGTCAATCTGATCCAATGTATCATTCAGGGACCTTGTTTCTTTATTGATCCTGTGTCTAGATGATCTATCCATTGTTGTAAGTGGGGTATTAAAGTCCCCTGAAATTACCACATTCTTATCAATAAAGTTGCTTATGTTTGTGATTGTTTTATGGATTTGGGGGCTCTTGTATTTGGTGCGTAGACATTTATAATTGTTAGCTCTTCCTGATGGATAGAGCCTATACTTATTATATAATGCCCATCTTCATTTCTTGTTACAACCATTAATTTAAAGTCTAGTTTGTCTGATACAAGTATGGCTACCCCAGCTTTCTTTTGACTTCCTGTAGCATGATAGATAGTTCTCCATCCCCTCACTTTCAATCTGAAAGTGTCCCCAGGTCTGAAATGAGTGTCTTGTAGATAGCAAATAGAGGAGTCTTGTTTTTTATCCATTCTGATACCCTATGTCTTTTGATTGGAGCATTCATTCCATTTCAATTCAGTGTTATTATAGAAAGATAAGGGTTTAGAGTCATAGTGATGTCTGTAGGTTTTATGCTTGTAGTGATGTCTCTGGTACTTTGCATTCCTTGCAACATTTCACTCACAGAATCCCCCTTGCAGTCTCTTGTAGGGCTGGTTCATTGTTGATGAATTACTTCAGTTTTTGTTTGTTTGGTAAAACCTTTTCCTCTCCTTCTATTCTGAATGACAGACTTGAGGGATATGGGACTCTTGGCTGCATATTTCTTCTCTTCATCACATTGAAGATTTCCTGCCATTCCTTTCTGGCCTGCTAAGTTTCAGTAGATAGGTCTGCCACTACTCTTATAGGTCTACCTTTGTAAGTTAGAGCCTGTTTATCCCTAGCTGTTTTCAGAATTTTCTCTTTATCCTTGTATTTTGCCAGTTTCTCTGTGATATATCATGCAGAAGATCGATTCAAGTTACCTCTGAAGGGAGTTCTCTGTGCCTCTTGGATTGCAATGCCTTTTTCCTTCTCCAGATCAAGGAAGTTCTCAGCTATGATTTGTTGAAGTACACCTTCTGCCCCTTTCTCTCTCTCTTCTTCTTCTTCTTCTGGAATTCCTATGATACGGATATTGTTCTGTTGATTGCATCACTTAGTGCTCTAATTCTCCCCTCATACTCCTGGATTTTTTTATCTGTATTTTTCTCAGCTTCCTCCTTTTCCATAATTATATCTTCTAATTCACCTATTCTCCCCTCTGCCTCTTCAATCTGTGCTATGGCCACATCCATTTTATTTTGGACCTCATTTATAGCATTGTGTAGCTCCTTATGACTATTTCTTAGTCCCTTGATCTCTGTAGCAATAGATTCTCTGCTGTCCTCTATGCTTTTTTCAAGCCCAGTGATTAATTTTATAACTATTATTCTAAATTATTATTCCGTTACATTGCTTAAATCGTTTTTGATCATTCATTAGCTGTCGCTGCTTCCTGGAGTTTCTTTTGAGGAGAATTCTTCCATTTCATCATTTTGGGTAGTCCCTGAGGTGACTCCAAACTGCAGGCACTTCCCCTGTGCTGTGTGGAGTAACTTGTGTTGGTGGGAGGGGCCAAATCAGACCCGATGTCTGTGCCCAGCCCACCGCTGGGGCCACAGTGAGACTGCTGTGTACCTTATCTTCCCCTCTCCCAGGGGCAGGACTCACTGTGGAGTGGTGTGGCCCTTGTCTGGGCTACTTCCACACTGCCAGGCTTGTGGTGCTGCTTCGATGGGAACTGGCTAAGGGCGTATTAGAAGGGGTGGATCTGGAAGGTGCACAGGGGCTGGAGGGGCAGGCTTAGCTAGCTTTGATGTCAGTGGTCCCCTGCAGGTGGGCCCTTACAACACCGTGAGGGAGGCAGGCCAGTCAGAGAGATGGATCCACAGAAGCACAACATTGGACATTTGCGGGGTGCAAGCAAGTTCATTGATGGGAACTGGTTCCCTTTGGAATTTCGGCTGGGGGATGGGAGAGGGGAATGGCCCTTGCCAGTGCCTTTGTTCCCCACTGACCTGAGCTCTGTCTTCCTGGGCTCAACAACTCTCCCTCCTGGCATCCTCTCACCCTCCCTGCCCTCTGAGAGCAGAGCTGTTGACTTTTAACATTCCAGATGTTAAGTCCTGCTGGCTGCCAGAACTCACAGAGTCCGGCTCCTCCGCTTTTGCAAGCCAGAATTCGGGGGCTCTGCCTTGCAGGGCAGGCCACCCCTCCCCTGCCCTGTCTCCTTCCCGCCAATGCGTGTAGCATGCACCACCTCTCTGCCCTTCCTACCCTCTTCTGTGGGCCTCTTGTCTATGCTTGGCTCCAGAGAGTCCATTCTGCTAGTCTTCTGGCTGGGTTATTTAGGCAGATGTGGGTGGAATCTAAGTGATCAGCAGGACCAGGTGAGCCCGATGTCCTCCTACACCGCCATCTTCCCCTCTGGAAGCAACTTCTTAATAGACATGTCTCTTGTGCTAGGGAAATAAAAGAAAAATAGAGTATTGGGAATTCATCTAGATAAAAAGTTTCTGCACAGTGAACTAAATTATCCACAAAACTAAAAGGCAACCTTCAGAATGGGAGAAAATATTGCCAACATCATACTTGATAAAGGGTTAGTATCCAAAATGGATTTTAAAAAACTTATAAAAATGAACACCAAAAAGACAAATAATCAACTTAAAAATGGTCACAAGGCAGGAATAGCCACTTTCTGAAGAAGATATAGAGATAGCTAATAGACACATGGAAAGATGCTAAATTACTCATCATTCATTGTTTTCTTTAAAAAAAATAATGTTTATTTACTTTTGAGAGAGACAGAGGAATGAGTGGGGGCACGACAAAGAGAGAGGGAGACATAGAATCTGAACCAGACTCCAGGCTCTGAGCTTGGCAGCAGAGATCCAGATGCAGGGCTCAAACTCATGAACAGCAAGATCACAACATGATCTGAAGTCAGATGCTTATGCAACTGAGCCACCCAGGCGCCCCAAGTCATCATTCATTCTTGTGACTGCTTTTGCTGCATCCCAAAAGTTTAAATTTTTTTTTACACTTATTTAGTTTTTTTGAGACACAGAGTGAGACAAAGCTTAGTGCAGTGCGGGGAGGGTCAGAGAGAGAAGGAGACACAGAATCTAAAGCAGGCTCCAGGCTCTGAACAAGAGGTCAGCACAGAGCCTGATGTGGGGCTTGAACCCACGAACGGTGAGATCATGACCTGAGCCAAAGCCAGACGCTCAACCGACTGAGCCACCCAGGTTCCCCCCCCCACCCCCAAAGGTTTTAGTCTGCTGTGTTCTCATTATTATTTGTTTCCATGTATTTTTCATTATGTTTTTAAATTTCTTATTTGGCCCATTTATTCTTTAGCATTATGTTGTTTAACATTCACGTATTTGTGGTTTTTCAAAAAAAATTGTGGCTGACTTCCAGTTTCATAGCATGGTGGTTAGAAAATAATCATGGTATTATCTAAATATTTTTGTTCTTATTGAGACCTTATTTGTGACCTAGTGTTTGATCCTCCCTGGAGAATGTCCCATGTGCACTTGAAAAGAATGTGTAGTCTGCTTCTTTAATATGGATAGTTCTGAATACATCAGCTAAATCCATCTGGTGCAGTGTGTCTTTCATAGCCATTATTACCTTGTTGATTTCTGCTTAGATTATTTGTCCACAGCTGTAATTGTGGCATTAACATCTGTTAATACTCTTAATGAGTTCCTTTGTATTTGTTGTTCTATGCATTTGAGTGTTCCAATTTGGGCATAAATATTTACAATTGTTAGATCTTTTTGTTAATTAGACCTCTTTACTATGACATAGTTACCTTATTCATCTCTTGTCAGCCTTTGGTTTAAAATCTAGTTTCCCTAATATAAGTATTGCTCCTCTGGCTTTCTTCTGACATCCATTTTCATGATAAATATCTCTCCATCCCTTCACTCCCAATGTGCAGGTATCTTTAGGTATAAAATGATTCTCTTGGGGCGCCTGGGTGGCTCAGTCAGTTAAGCGTCCGACTTCAGCTCAGGTCACGATCTCACGGTCCGTGAGTTCGAGCCCCGCGTCGGGCTCTGGGCTGATGATGGCCCAGAGCCTGGAGCCTGCTTCCGATTCTGTGTCTCCCTCTCTCTCTGACCCTCCCCCGTTCATGCTCTGCCTCTCTCTGTCTCAAAAATAAATAAACGTTAAAAAAAATATTTAAAAAAAATAAAATGATTCTCTTAAAGGCAGTATATTGATGGGTGTTGTTTTTCTTATGCATTCTGACACCCTATGTCTCTTGATTGGAGTATGTAGTCTACATTCAGAGTGACTATTGGCAGTTATTAATTTACTGCCATGTTTGTTTTGTCATTGCTTATGGAGATTTCCTCTTTTTCCTTCTAGTCTTTGTTGTTTTTGTCTTTCTCACTCAAAGAATTCCCTTTTACTATTTCTTGAAGGTCTGGTTTAATGGTCATGAACCAATATAGTTTTGTTTGTCAGGGAAACTATTTATCTCTGCTATTCTGAATGACAGCCTTCATGTATAGAGTATTCTCAGCTACGTATTTTTCCCATTCAGTGTGTTGAATGTATCGTGCCACTCCCTTCTGCTGGCCTGGTTTCTGTGGGGGAAGTCTGCTGTTAACATCGTTTGTCTTTCCTTATAGGTTGGACTTCTTTCTTCTTATACTTTCAGGATGTTTTTATTATCTCCATATTTTACAAATTTTATTACAATATGTATTTGATTTTGGCTTGTTTTGTTGAGTTTGATGGGGCTTCTCTATATCTTTTGGATTTGGATGTCTCCGGTTATGGAAGTCTTCAGCTGTAATTTCTTTTTGGTGCCATTGTAGATGGGATTTTTTATCTTTCTGCTACATCATCATGACTATAGAAATGAACAGATTCCTGCATAATAATTGTATATCATATAACTTTATTGAATGAATTTTCAATTCCAATGGAGAAATGGTGGATTCATTAAGGTTTTTTATATAGTGTCCTATCATCTGCAAATAGTAAGTTTTCATTCTCCCTTACCATGTTGGGATGACTTTTCTTTCTTTTTTCTTGTTCTATTGCTATGTTTACCACTTTTTGTATTATGTTGAACAAAGGTGGTGAAAGTAGATATTTGTACTTCCTTCCTGATCATAGAGGAAAGGTTTTCACTTTGTCACCACTGAGTATGTTAGCATGTTTTATTTTTTTATTTTTTTTTAAATTTTTTAACGTTTTTTATTTATTTTTGAGACAGAGAGAGACAGAGCATGAGCAGGGGAGGGTCAGAGAGAGAGGGAGACACAGAATCCAGAACAGGCTCCAGGCTCTGAGCTGTCAGCCCAGAGCCTGACGCGGGGCTCAAACTCACGGACCGCGAGATCATGACCTGAGCCGAAGTCGGACACCCAACCGAGTGAGCCACCCAGGCGCCCCATGTTTTATTTTTATATATGGCCTTTTTCATGTTGAGGTATATACTTTCTAAACCCACTTTGTTGAGTTGTGAAAATGAACAGATGATGTATTTTGTCAAATGCTTTTTCTGCGTCTATAGAGATGATCATATGGTTTTTACCCTTTATCTTTTTTAATATGATTTATAAAATTGTTTTACCTGTGAATTGTGAACCAGCCATGCATTCCTAAAATCACAGTGGATTGTGGTTAATGATGTTTACATATTAGGGGCGCCTGGGTGGCTCTGGTTAAGCATCTGACTTCGGCTTCAGGTCATGGTCCCACGGTTCGGGAGCCATTTGCTGAAGGGGAGTTGGTGTCAACATCTCTATGGATTTGTACAACTCCACAGTGCATTCTCCATTTTCAGAGCAGAAAGAAGAGGTCTACAAAGGTTTCTACAAGTGCAACCATGGTCCACCTTCAGCTTCACTGTCTTGTGACACCCTCACAGCCCTGTTTCTGGTGAGTCTATCGGAGGCATTGCTCAACTGTACCTGTCTCAGCCCCTCCAGTCCTCCAGCCTGCAGTCCGGTCCTCCCACTGCTGCCACACTGAGGGGCGCAGAGCACGAGCAAGCTGAACTCATCTTCAGGTTTCCCATGTGGAGCTGAAGTGTCTGACTTTGAGAAGTGGTTATAGACGTCACTTCCATTTCAGGAAAACCACTCCTTGCAGGAAAGGGTCAGGGTTAATTTTGGAAAAAAACAAAAAAACAAAAACAAAAAAACTTCCCAAAGATATGTTTTACTTAGCCCATAATGAATGGGCTCCCCCATCTTTGGGGCCAGACTGATGGAATATTGGGGAAAGTGTTCTGGTAGGGACATATTTGGGTTTAAATGACTGATCCATACATTGAGAGATACAAGGATATTCTCCTCATCCTGTCTAATTGGGGTGATCTGACAAGTCAACTTATTCCAGCCATTCTGTGTCACTGTGTTCTCCAGTGTAAGTGAAGATGCTGGTTTTGCCTACAGAGAGGAAGAATTAACCTGTCAGGAAACAAGCACATGGGGCATGGTCCCCAGAAAAGGCTAGACTAGGGATGGAAATGGTGTTGGGTGTATGCCTGAAGGAAGAACATGAGACCCCTGGTCCTGTAATTAATAGTGAGTGTTCCACATCTCCTATGGAGTGCCAAGGTGAATGTCAGAGGACCCCACTCCTGTCCCAAGTTTATGCAGAGAGAGGGAGGGACTGGCCTTGAGATTGCCAGATGAGCTGACCACCAGCATGTTCCTCTGTGACTCCACTGTGGTGGTGGGCATGAGGCAAAGGTCATTCCCAAGCAGGCATTCAGGAAGAGTGGCTAGAGTGGGTGTGTCACATCTCACACAAGTCAGCACACCAGCTCAGGGCTCACTCCCTTATCTGACCGGGCTCCTTTTGACAGGTCTTGGCGGGGGGGGGGGGGGATGATATTTAGGCTAAAGACACCAGTAAGAGGAGCCAATGCGATGTAAGTTTTGAGTAAGCCCAACATCAATGACAACCATCCCATTAAAACCCATCATTACCTACTTCCACTAGAATAAACTAAACTTCTCAAATGCCCTCAACACACAGAACACACTTTTCCTCAATAATTCTCACTGTAAAACAGACATTTGGGCTTTACAAGTACTTATCCTTCCATCTTTGGAAATACAGTTGGCAAACGATATGTTTTAGCTACCCTATGCACTCATCGTTGCCTGGAGAGAAGAAAGCCACGATGATGTGACTTTCCACACAGGTTGCCCTGTATTTTCCCAGCTGTGTCTGGTCAGGGCTCACTTTGCTCTTTCTGGTTTGGGCACAGAACCGGGGCTGCATTTGCTAGTCACAGTCTTATTGACCCACCACTTGCTAACACACCAGATTTAAGAACACCCAGAGTCTTCTGACACACCCCAAATATGAAAGATGAATAATTAAGAACACTCGCCAAATAAAAGCCCAGAGAAATGTCATCTTTAATATGTTACACGATTCACAGACCCCCCCAAAGCCAATGATGACCTAGGTGTTAGGATTCCCAATGGATTTGAAAGGAGACATCATTAAAAAAATGCTTAAGCAAGCAATTACAAATGTGTTTGAAACAAATGAGAATAAGTCTCAGGAAAGGAAGAAAGGTGTAAAGAAGTACATAATCAACAATTACAACGGAAAAGGATAATGACTACAATTTTTAACCCCCCCCCCTCCACACACACACACAACACACAAAGAATAAAACCTAATATTTCTGTCACAGGAATCTCAGAAAGAGAAAATACAAAAAAAGTAGGGACTAAAAATATATTTCAAGAGAAAAATCAAAAAATTGTTTCAGGAAATCATGGCTGATTTTCCAAATTTGACAAAAGATGTGAACCTAATGATCTAAGAAAGTGAGTAAATACCAAAGAGTTGAAACCTCAAGAAACCCACCAGGAAACATGCTAGGACTACACTATGCTCCCACCCCATTCACATTTTTCCAGTTCTATCCCCATAAGCTTGCATGTGGGGCCTTGGAAGATAATGAGGTTATGTTAGGTCACAAGTTTAGGACCCTCATCATGAGGTTAGCATGCTTACAAGGAGAGATGCCAGAGAGCTGGCACTCTCTCTCCATGCACACATACAGAGAGAGGTCATGTGAACACAAAGCCAGAAGGTGACCATCTGCAAGCCAAGAAGATGAATCTTCCCAGAACGTGACCACACTGGTGCCCTTGTTGGATTTCTACCCTAGACAACTGTAAGAATGTGCATTATGGATTTTTAGCCATTGGCTTAAACTTAGTGCATTTTTACACATTGCAATAAAGCAAGATTCAGAAACTAAAATACATGGTGAATGGGACTTTATCAAGATTAAAACATTTTGCTCTTTTAAAGAGCCTGTTTGTTAGCTAACTTAATATAACGTATTATAATTATATGAATTATGTAAATAATAAATATGATTATATTAATTATACATATAATTAATGTAATCATGATAATATAATCATGATAATTATAATAATTATATATAATTAATATAATCATGATAATTAAAATAATTATTTAAAATAATTATGTAATTATTTTAATTAAAATAATTATTTAAAATAATTATTAAAATAATTATAAAATAATTATAATCATGATTATAATATAAATTATATTAAAAATAATGTAGGGGTGCCTGAGTGGCTCAGTCCATTAAGTGTCCGACTTTAACTCAGGTCAAGATCTCCTTGTTCATGAATTTGAGCCCTGCATCTGTCTCTGTGCTGACAGCTCAGAGCCTGGAGCCTGCTTCAGATTCTGTGTCTCCCCTCTCTCTGCCCCTCCCCCACTTGCACTCTGTCTCTCTCAAAAATAAATAAATAAACATTAAAAAAATATCCTGTTAATAGGATAAAAATACAAGCTATACACAAGGCAAACATGTTTGCAAACCACACATGTGACAAAGAACTTGTATCTACACAGTATAAAAAAATTCAGAATGCAACAAAAAATAAGAAGGAAAACATTTTCCAAATAGGAAATGGGCAAAAGACATGAAGAAACATTTCAGCAAAGATAACATACAGGTGGCATAAGCACATGAGAAAATGTTATACATCACTAGCCATGAGGTAAATACAAATGACAACTGACTGAGTAATCACTCCCCGCCCGTTAGAAGAGCTGGTTCAACTAAAACAGTGAACAGATAAAATGTTGGAAAGAGGCGGCTCTCTCATGCATTGCTGGTGGGAATGTAAATAGCACAGCCACTGTGGTAAGACAGTTTGATAGCTGAACATAAACCCTACAACCTAGCAGTCAGGTTCCTGGACATTTATTTATCCCAGAGAATTTAAACTTAAAATCCCACAAAACACTGGGCACAAATGTTCACTGCAGGGTAATGTGTAATAGCCAAACCACTGGAAGCAAACAAAATGTCCCTCGAATGGATAAACAAAGCATTCCATCCACACTAGGGAGCCCTACATAGTGATAAAGAACATATATGCACACACACACACACACACACACACACACACACAAAGTAAACTCAGCAAAACAGTCTTCTCAGTGGAGATGTAGAGCCAGGAGGGAGGCATCAGCATAATGTTCAAAATGAAATGGAAACGTCTTTCACTACATATGAATACGTGCCATGACATGGAGACCCCCGTCAGGGTTCTGGTAGGTAGGAAGCTGCTTCCAAGGAGAATGCAGGCAAATGGTCTGTATAGAGCCAATGAAGTGGGGGTCTACTTCTGGGATGAGACTGATAAATGAGGCAGAAAACTGGTGAAGTTTCTAAAGCTAGCAGAGGTTTTTTGCGTTTGTATAGCATGAGATCATTTACATTGCCCCTGGGGGGAGAAAGGTTTTGCATCTCTATTCTCTTAGGCTTGTGGCTTAGTTTTCTCTTCACTTGTGCCCTCGAAAGAGTCTTAACAAGTCCTCATTGTACACAGTAAGTCAGAGTTGCCAGAGTCCAGAGGCCCTTGGTGGGCTTGTGTGATGGTGCCCTTACCATGACAATGAAGTCCACAGACAAGTCTTGTGCTTTTCCTGTAAGTCCTGCTTCTAACAGGTCCAGTCTGGGGGTGCCTATTTGCAAGTCCTCAGGTGAGGACATGTGATGAAGGCTGGACATTGGGACTAGCCTTCAATGATCCATATTTCTGTGACTCCCTGCTCTCCTTCCAGTGCTGTGTAGGTCCGTGCCCTCGATGCTCCTTTCGTATAAACCCTTGACTACTTGGTCTCTCTACTCCTCCTCACCCTGTATGGTAGTCCTGTGGCTACCCTTGAAACCTCAGGCATAAGTTTTCTTGCCCACCTCTGCACACTGGCCCTCCAGATCAGGGCCTATTGAACCTTGCGCGTTCAATAGATGCTTGTTGAAAAATCGCATGTAGGATGTCCTGTCTTTCTCTGTCGCCAAAATAAGTAAACATTGAAAAAAAAATTGAAAAAAAAGAAAATAAAAATCACATGGATGAGTTGGGATCTGAGGCACACTGTGAAGAAAACATGGGGGGTGGGAGGTAGTGGAGGTGGAAAGGCGGTTCCACAGAGTTGAAGGACATGACAAAGTCAGCAGTGGCAGGTTGGACTTGAGGGTGGGGCCAATGGTGGTGTAGTCCAGGTAGGGCCATGGGAAGGGCACGCAGAGCTGAAAAGCACCAACATTTCAAGGAGAAGGGAGGTGGAAGGAGTCTCGTACTCCCAGTGTGTCTCCCTGTCCCTGAGGGCTGCAGTTTCGGTCACGGGTCCCAAGTGGGGAGGGTGCACAGCTGCAGATGTCCATGGTTTGCAGGAACCTGAGGGAGAGTGAAGAACAAACACAGGGGCCTAGGATGCAAGAGGGAGCACTAGGTTCATGTACAGCCACCTCCCTGCGAAATCAGCTTTTCAAAACCTTCCTGGGTCTCTTCAGAGGTGACAGGGAGGTCTCCACCTGGGGAAGAGACACCTGATAGTCCCTCTCCCACTAGTCTGGTCTCTGGAGCCCTCTCCCTGGCTCCTGGCTGTCAGGTTGGCGGGCAGGCGGTCATACCACCTGGTGGGCGCACCTAGGTGTGGTGTTGCAGACCCTGGCGCCCGGCAGCTGTGCCCCCTGTGGGAGGTCGGGGGGCTTGGATCCCAGATCCAAGCGGGTGTGCGGGAGCGATCCCATGGTTGCGCGCAGACGTGTGGGCCAGGTACTGAGCCCGGTGAGGGACACAGCTCAAGCTGCAGCTGTTCTGTGTGTCCTGGCTCCCAGACCACCTGCTGCCCAAGCTCCCAAGTCTCTCAGCCAGCCAGGGGCTGACGCCCACCCCACTCCCCCGCCGGGGACATGCTGCTGTCTGGTGCCTGCATCCAGGTAGCTGTGGAGGTAGCGGTAGCGGGGCACTCGCAGAGGACTGGGAGCCATGAGCCTCCAGCCCAGGAGGGTGGTGGCCCTGCTGCTCCTGAAGCCCCTGGAGGCAGAGGCCAATTCGTGGGATCAACTCCCAAAGGCGCCTCTGGGCTGCAGCTGCACTCCTGGAGCGCCAACACTGCCAGGGGCTGAGGGCGATGCGATGCCCCCAGGTGCCCCTGAAAGACCATATGCAAGAAGCCTAAAGGTGGAGCAGCTGAGACCCACAGCCTCTCTCCAGGACCTGCCTCAGTTGTGGTGCTGCCAAGATAGGGATCCTCGTGACAGGCTCCTATGTGGCCTTCCCCTGGCCCCTCTCTGTCTTCCCCTTCCATCCTCACCCCGCACCCCCCCCCCCCCCCCCCGCCTCGTGCTACTGGATTCTTCTTGTGCTCCTTTCTGGCTGAGGTCTGGAGGACTCAGGAGTGACCTTTATGGGTTTTACCCCAGTTCCCTGGAGGAGGAGGGCCCGAGATCGAGTGGGGGGTTAGGTTCCAGTGGTGGGGAGAGGCACAGGTACGGGGGGGGGGCTCCCTGCGTGCCCTTGAGGTCTGACTGGGTTGGTGGCTGGAGGGTGGAGGTGCGAACGAAGGAATGAATGCATGGACCTGCGGTTGTGGCGAAATGTCAAGGCAGGGCCAGGGAAGTCACAGCTATGAGCAGGACGAAACATTCCTGCCTGTGAAAATGAAGCGCAGGGACCTCAGTGTGCAGGGAAACATTCCAGGGAGAGTCAGGGTGGTGGGCCTGAGTTGCTGGAGCCCAGCCAGGGAACTTGTTGAAGTGATGTAGAGTGGAAGCTGCAGGTGAACACAAGCCTCCTGCCTCCCCCCTGCACACCCCCTGCCCTGCCCCGCCCCTGGCGGCAAAGTTGCACCCTCTGATGGGGTGGGGAGATCCCACGCTGCTTTTTGCTAAAGGCGGTCCTTTAACATGGGAGTTAATGGGACTATGGGGTGTGGAGTCTGAATTAGGGGTTGTGCAACTCCCTGTTGAGCTCTTCATTTCTGAAGGCAATTTACTTTCAATCAATGAACTCAAAGCAAATGGGCGATGAACACGTGGAGCTCCTTTCTTTTAGAGGGTGGTTCAGACTCTTTCCTACTTGGAGTTGTGTGCTGGAGAGGACTGAGGTTTTGGGATTCAGTACAAGATCATTGGAAAATGTTGGGTGGGAACGTCTTCTTCGTACTCTCCCAAGGAAGGTGGATGGAAAAGCTCCTTGTTCCAGGCAGACTTGTCGGTTTTGCTCTTCATATCTGTGGGGCATGGTGCTTCATGTTTCTGTGGAGCGCCTCCTCTCTTGCATTCGTTCCGTGTTTTAAGAGTTTCAGACCTTAGGAATCACATCTCCTCTGCGACTCACCAGGCAGCACGAGGGAGAAGTGACTCTGAGCCCACCGTGTCCCTAGAAACCAGTGCATGTGTACTTGAGGAGCCAGTGCTCGCCTCTCAGCCTCCTTTTGAAATCAGTTCTTGAGCAAATGCTCTTTCATCCCATGGGTTCTCCCTCTCCCAGGTTGTTGGTGTGTGTGTGTGTGTGTGTGTGTGTGTGTGTGTGGTGCTGTGGCCTGTATGTAGTCCGGACTGCGTTAGGAACCCAGTTCTTTCCAAAGACTGTTTTGTTGCATAGAATTTCTCATTTCAATAGAGTGTTCCAATCCTGTCTCAAAGGTTGAAAACATCCTGAAGGCAGCACCGTGACCTCACTGAAAGCAAAAGCCTAAGAGCAGAGGCTTTCACAAACTTACATATCAAGATGACTGGTACTTTTATGTTTTCAGTAAGATGGTGTGGTGTAGGCCACTTTTAGCAGCTCACGCTCCTAAGGATCTGTTTTGTCCCCGGGGGGTGAGTTGTCTGTCTCAGGAATCAAGGAGATTATGATTATCTTGAATATCATTATTTTCATAATTACCATGATTACTATATTCTTCATATCCCATCGCATGGAATTTGATACATGTGCTTGATACCCGAAACGTTTTCATCACAAAACGCTCACTACAACAAGGAGAAAAAAATAACTTGTGTGATGGACAATGTCCCTTACCTTTATTGTACTGTTTTAGTGGTATGTACATATGTTAAGAGTGATGAGAGTGTCCACTTAGATCTAAGGAGATTTTTGCGACATAATGATCCTTCAATAAACCATAAAAATAATTGAAAATCTGACATAGCTAGTAATCTGTCTAGCACTCTGTCCTTTTTGATATGAAATAGTAAGTAAAGAAATCATCTTTCAAAAACTGCCGAGTCATAATAATTCCTTATTATTCAGGTAGGTCTGGTGAATGTAATGGAATGAACTAAGGTCTTTGAAATAGAGGAAGCTAGAATTTGAGCTACTGAAGTCATATTTACTCTCTATTTCCCTGTTGATATGGTCTTTTTTTATTCGCTGATGCCTTTTGCCCTTTAACCTATTTCCCTCCTTCCTGCCCCTCACCTTTGCAATCATCTTTATGTATTTATGGGTTTGTTTTATTATGTTTTGAGAATTTTTGTATTTTGATTTCTTATTTTCTGTTTCAGTTTTCACATATATGTGCAAGCATTTGGTACTTGTCTTTCTCTGTGTGATTTATTTCACTTAGCATAATGCCCTCCAGGCTAGTATAAACAATGTGGCATAATATAGGTGTGAAGGTATTTTGGGGAGTTAGTGATTTCATGTGTTCTGAGTAATACCTAGGAGGGTTATTGAGGGAAATTGCTGGATGCTATGGATGTTCTACTTTGAATTTTTTGAGGAAACTTTATATTGTTTTCGACTGCCGCTGCACCAAGTTCCAATCCCAGCAACAGAGCACAATGATTCGCTTTCCTCCACATTTTACCCAACACTTGTAATTTCTTGTCTTTTTGATAAGATCATTCAGACAGGTTTCAGGTGATATCTCTTTGGTTTTGGCTTTTCATTTCCCTAATGTGGAGTGACATTGCACATCTCTTCATGTATGTGCTGGCCATCTGTATGGCTTCATTGGAAAAATGCCTCTTCAGGACCCTGCCACTTTCATAATTGCTCTTTGCTTTTGCATTGTTGTGCTATAGGAGTTCTTTATATCTTTTGTCTATCAACCCTTTACCATGTATGTAGTTTGCAAGTATTTTCTCCCGCTCACTATGTTGCCTTTTCATTCTGTTGAAGATATTTTTGCTGTGCAGAACTTGTTTTTTTAGTTTCATGTAGTCCCACTTCTTTATTTTTCCTTTGTAGGTTTGGCTTCTGGTGTCAAATCCCAAAACTCAGTGTCAAGACTGAGATCAAAAACATTTTCATGGGTGGGTTCGGCACTTGGCTTTAGGGCAGCAGAAAGGATTGCTTAAGACTCCATGCAAGTCAAGAGAGGCGACAGGGAGTTTAAGGGACGTCTCCGTGAGCTGCTCTCAAGCTCCTGTAGTCATTAAATATACAAACAATGTGCAACACGTCAGTGGGCCACACGCTAGAAAGAATGTATTAAAGACATGGTGCAAACCAAATTTAGACAGGATAAAATATTCCATGCAACAACATGATCTAAGGACTATGTGAGCACGTGCAGAACCCAACCCCTACATACACATCTACATACACCCTACATACACATACACATCTACATACACCCTACATACACATAGATCAGCGTAGTCTAGCCTGCCCCCCAGGGGCCCACCAACTAGGCAAGTGAACTGCTGCTGGCTGTTTGCAGCAAGGCCAGAGAACAGTGATCTGCTTTGCAAAGCGTTCCCTATAATCTCCTAACTCAGGACAGTATTGTGCGATTTCCCACACCTTCTGCCCAAGTTTTTATCCGGTATTTTTCTGGTTTTAGGTCTTAAGTCTTTTTATTTATTTATTTATTTATTTTTTAAAATTTTTTTTAACGTTTATTTATTTTTGAGACAGGGAGAGACAGCATGAACGGGGGAGGGTCAGAGGGAGAGGGAGACACAGAATATGAAACAGGCTCCGGGCTCTGAGCTGTCAGCACGGAGCCTGACGCGGGGCTCGAACTCACGGACCGCGAGATCATGACCTGAGCCGAAGTCGGATGCCCAACCGACTGAGCCACCCAGGCGCCCCACGTCTTAAGTCTTTAATACATTTTGACTTCGTTTCTGTGTGTGGTGTTAAATACATGTCAAGTTGTTTTTCTGTGCATGTTGTTTTTCTGTGCCCAGGGTTTCTGACACCACCTATTGAGGAGACTGCCTTTTCCTCATGTTATATTCTTGGTTCTTTTGTTGTAAATTAATTGGCTACATACGCGTGGGATTCTTTCTGGGCCTTCAGTTCTGTTCCAATGATCTGTGTGTCTGTTTTAACACCAATACCATAGTGCTTGGGTTATTGTAGCTTTGAGATCTAGTTTAATGTCAGAAAGCATGATGCTTCCAGCTGTGTTCTTCCTTCTCAAAGTGACTTTGGCTATTCAGGGCCTTTTGTGGTTCTGTCCTCATTGAAGGATTATTCTATTTTTGGAGATATGCTTAAGCTTTGATAGGGATTGCACCTAGGGAATGTGTAGATGGCTTTAAGTAGTGTGGACATTTTGACCATCTTAATTCTTGGGATCCACTAGCATAGAATGTCTTTCCGCTTATTTCCGTCCTTCAACTTCTTTCTCCACTGATTTCTGGATTTCAGTAAAGAGGTCTTTCATCTTCTTGGTTAAATTCATGATTTTCTTTTTTAAGTTTTCTATGTTTATTTACTCTTGAGAGAGAGGTATACAGAGAGAGAGAGAGAGAGAGAGAGAGAGAGAGAGAGAGAGAGAGAATGAGTGGGGAAGAGCTGAGAGAAAGAGAGACACAGAATCTGAAGCAGGCTCCAGACTCTGAGTTGTCAGCACAGAGCCCAATGCAGGACTCAAAATACAATTCATGAGATCACAACCTGAGCCACAGTCAGATGCTTCACTGACTGTGCCACCCAGGTCCATAAATAAGGTTTGTTTGGATATACGTTTTGTTTAACCAGACACAGAGAGCTGTGACATAGACATATCCTTCCCAACACATTCCCACAACACACCCTGTGCATCTTGGGAGGTAGCCACCTTGTGTCTATTTTCTGTCCTGAACCCAGTGCCTGACTCAAACGTTCAGTGAATTCATCTCAGAATACTGCAGTTGGGAAGAGACCTATATTTTTCATAGAGTTGCTGGAAGGCACCTCAAAATCATTGAATTTTACAAAGTTGTTTCTGATCTGCCTGGAATCCTCTGAGGATGTCTAAGTTGGAATGGCACTTTCTTTGCTGAGAGATCAGGGAGCCCTGCAGTATTCCTGTGTGTCTTGTGGTCACCAGAGGGTGCTGTGTGGCTGCTCATGACAAAGACACTGTTCCCCAAAGATGGGGCTGGCAGGTGCAGGGCTTCACTGCTGGAGGAGCCTGAAGCGTGGAGTGGCTTTACTCGGTATCAAACCGTTGACTGAGTCTCCATCTTGCAGGCTCCTTGAGCTCCTGGTGTGCTTTGTAAAGGACTCTCTTGCTTGCGGAGGTTCAAGTGGTTCTTGCTGTTGCCACTGAATCCTCAGGATGAACACATTCAGGTCATGGTCTTTAACTCATTGACCTGACCTGCACTTACAGGTACTTTCCTGAGAGTAAGGGACCCAGCCTGGGTGGAGGGCCAGCAAGCAGACAGCAGTGACCCAGGCTGCATCCTCCACTGGCCTGAAAGCAGGGACTGGCTGCTCTACTGAGA
>NW_026526654.1:1038826-1197526 GCF_024362965.1 Panthera pardus
GGCAGGCACCTGGGTGGCTCAGCCGGTTGAGTGTCCAGCTCTTGATTTCAGTTCAGGTCATGATCTCAGGGTTGAGGAATCAAGCCCTACATTGGGCTCTGCTCTGAGCATGGAACCTGCTTGGGATTCTCTCCCCACTCTCCTCTGTCCCTCTACCCCACTTGTGCACTCTCTCTCAAATAAGTTTGGAAGAATTGTTTTTCTAGTTTAAACATTTGAGGAACTGCCAGACTGTTTCCAAAGTGGCAGCTTTACATTTTCATCCGTAGTTTTTGAGAGTTCCCATTTTCCTGATTCTTGCCAATGTTTGTCATTATCTGTTGCTTTTATGATAGCAATTCTAGTGGGTATGAAATGGCATCTTGTGGTTTTTGGTTTGCATTTTCTTAGAACTAATGATGTTGAACGTGTCTCTTTTATTTTTGAGAGAGACAGTGTGAGCAGGGGAGGGGCAGAGAGAGAGGGAGACACAGAATCTGAAACAGGCTCCAGGCTCTCTCAGCTGTCAGCACAAAGCCCATTGCGGGGCTCGAACCCACAAACCGTGAGATCGTGACCTGAGCCCAAGTCAGAAGCTTAACTGACTGAGCCACCCAGGTACCCCGAACATCCCCCTTTTAACGTGACTATTATCCATTTCTGTATCGCCTTTAAAGAACTAATCCATTTTTTGCCCTTTTCTATATTGGATTGTCTTTTCGTTATTGGAAGACTTATTTAAACATCCTACATACAAATCCCTTAACAGATATGGGATTTTCAGGTATTTTCTCCTAGTCACTTGCCTTTTCACTTTCTTGATGGTGATACTTGAAGCATAGTATTTTTAATTTTGATGAAGTATTCTTAATCTGCTTTTCTCTTTTGGTGTCATGTCTAAGAAATCATTGCCAAACCCAGTCATAAACATATAGACCTAAGCTTTTTCCTAAGAGTTTTATCATTTCAGCTCTTAGATTTTAAGTTAGTTTTGTATATATGCAATGGGGTAGAGGTCTGATTTTATTACTTTGCATGTGGATATCCATTTGTCCCAGTACCATTTGCTACAAAGACTATTCTTATTCCATTTGTCTGCCACCCTTGTGGAAAATCAGTTCACTATAATGTGAGAGTTTATTTTTATATTCTCAATGTTAATACATTGATCTATATGTCTGTCCTTATGCCAGTACCATATCAAATTTTATGAAAACTTCTTCCTAGTTATCTTGCAAATTAACACTTGTGTTATTCCTGTTCTTGGCACAGATCCTACATTCTTGGAAAACACAGTAGCCTGTTTCCCCTTCTTGCACTTAAATAGAAAGATAGGCATAGCCATAAGTTATAGTTCAGTGTGTAAATAATGGAATAGACATTAGATCATTCAAATACTATAGCTGTACAAAGTGAAGTAGTATTAAGTTGATTTATCAGAGACAAATAGTAGATTGGTAATTTGAATGACAACAAACTTTTGAAGCCAACTTGTGTGATATGGAGAAGCATTGTGGGACAACACAAAGATGAAATGGTCTTACCTCCCCACACAAACAAGGTTGGAGTAAGTAAAGGAGAATGTGCAGTTAATTTAAGTAGTGTTAACAGACAGTACATTTGTTTTGCTACTGAAAAGATGAAAAATGATTCCATAACAGTCTCTTTATTTCCTCACTGAGGAAAGGAGAGTGAAGATTGAGCATTCAATGGATTAAAAAATACTCAAAGCTGCCTATTTCCTTTAATTGAAATCAGATCAAAGACCAAATTTTGGTTATCAAATTGACCCTTTCTAGTTTTTCAACTATTGTGCTTCAAATCGTATGTCTCTGTGCTCCTACCTTAACTTGAGAGGACATTCTAAAGAGGCATTCCTTCCTACTTGTAAGAGTTGTTGGAATTGAAGGGAATTTTAGAAAAAGATCTTAAAGACAGGAAGATGGCAGAGGAGTAGGAGGACTCTAGGCTTGCTTCATCCCACGAATACAACTAGATAACAATCAGCTCACCCTAAATACCCCAGAAATCAACCTGAAGACTGACAGAACAAACTCCACAACAAAAGGGAGAGAAGAGGCCACATCAAAAAAGGTCCTTGATGCAGAAATGTCATCTAGAAGAGAAACAGATCCTGGCTGCTGCAGAGGGGAGGGAGTCGAGGTTGTGGGTAAGGGTGAGAGAGAGGAACGTACAGGGGAACGCACAAAGAGAACATTTCCCCATAGCCACTGGCTTGGAAAACAAGAGGGGCTGCATTTCGTGAGTTCTTGCAACCAGTACTGCTTAAGGTCTGGAGTTTTAAAGGGCATCCGGTTTAGCTGGTTTAGTGCCCTGAGGTACTGCACTGCTCTTGGACAGAGGGCAGGCAAACAACGTGGGAGCATATAGCATGGGTACAGTGGTCTGAAGAGTGCCTGGGGCACACATTGGGGAGATTATTTGCTCTTCTCAGAGCACATCCCTCAGAGGCAAAGTTCAGAGAGACCTGTCTGTAGGAACAAAACTGCTGGCTGGCACCATCTCCTTCTCCTGCCCCTCACCACAAACATAAAGCTACCTGCAGGAAGCAGTGCATTGCTAACACTGGCTACCTAACTTGCTTACACCAAACACCACCCCCTTGTACTCTGGTGGAACTACCTTTCTCAGTCACTCTTGCTTGAGTTCCAGCACAGCAGACCCCTCCCCCAGAAGACCAAGACAAATAAATGCCTGCCCACACCACATCTCCCAACCAGAGAGTTTCCCTTGGCCTCAGTTCCAGTAGAGGTGGTGACAGGTCTCATTTCCTAAGCAGACCAGAGCACACCTAGTTAAAACTTGCTATATTCAGGCCAGGGACCACTCACCAGCCCAGGCAAGGAGAGCCTCTGCAGACGACTGGCCTGAAGGATAGCATAGCCAGAACACAACAGCAGAAGACATGCAGCACACACTGGTGACACTCCCTGAAGTGCTAGACCTTGGGCATTACATGACGTCTTTTTCCTAAGTCCATTACTTTCGGGAGCAGGTGACGTAACTGGCTTCTCTAACACACAGAAGCTGCAGATACTTAGACAAAATGAAAAGACAGAGGCATTTATCCCAAATGAAAGGACAGGATAAGGCCATGGCCAGAGACCTAAATGGGACAGATGTAAATAACACGCCTAATAGAGAATTTAAAACCATGATCATAAGGATATTCACTGGACTTGAGGAAAGAATGAAAGACATCCGAGAGACACTTACCACAGACATAAAAGAGTTCAAGAATCAGAGATGAAGAGTGAAGTAAAAATGAACAGCAAGCTGGAAGAAGCAGAGGAACAAATTAATGACCTAGAAGACAAAGTAATGGAAAGCAGTGAAGCTGAAGAAGACAAAGAAGAATTATCCAATGCAAGAATAGACTTAAGGCACTCGGTGACTCCATCAAATGTAAAAACAATCATGATAGGAGTCCCAGAAGAAGACAGAGAGAAGGGGATAGATAATTGACTTGAAGACACAATAACTGAAAAATTCCCTAATGTGGAGAAGAAAACAGACATCCAGATCCAGGAGGAACAGAGAACTTCCATCAACATCAACACCCAAGACATGTAATTAAATTTGCAAAATATATTGGTAACATCTTTTTTTTTTAGTGTTTTTTTTTTCTGTGATAGAACGCAGACACAAGCAGGTGAGGGGCAGAGAGAGAGAGAGAGAGAGAGAGCGAATCCCAAGCACTCTCTGTGCTGTCAGTGCAGAGCCCACTGGAGGGCTTAAACCCACGAACTGCGAGGTCATGACTTGAGCTAAGATCAAGTCATGCTTCACCGACTGAGCCACGCAAGCGCCCCACTGCTACAAATCTTAAAAGCAGCAAAACAAGTCATTCACTTCCAAGGGAAAACCCACAAGGATAGCGGGAGATTTTTCAACAGAAACTTTGCAAGGCAGAAGGAAATGGCATGATATATTCAAAGTGCTGAATGAGAAAAATCTGCAGCCAAATATACCCTATCCAGTAAGGCTATCATTCATAATAGGAGAGATAAAGAATTTCTCAAACAAAAATGGAAGGAGTTTGTGACCACTAAATCAGCCTGTAAGAAATATTATCAGGGACTCTGAGTGGAAAGGAGAGATCAAAAGTGACAGTATAAAGGCAGGAAATGTAAAAGCAGTAAAATTGTATATTTCTGTAAAAAAAATCGTCAAGGAATGCCCCAAAATTTTATACAATATAATACCTTATGAAAACATGGAGAGGAGAAAAAAAAAATGAGCTCTAACTTAAGTGACCATCAACTTAATATAGACTGCTACACGCAGAAGAGGTGATATACAAATTAATGCTTATCATATCCAAATATATCATTAAAGCAAATTAGAAAGACATCAAAGGGAGAAAAACAATAAAGGATTTGAGAAAATCTCCAGAAACAACCACAAAACAAGTAGTAAAATGACAATAAATACATACCTGTCAATAATTACTTTGGATATAAATGGAATAAACTCTCCAACCAAAAGACCTAGGGTGACAGGATGGATTAAAAAACAAGACCCATCTGTATGCTGCCTATAAAAACCTCAGTTTAGACATAAAGACACCTGCAGATTGAAAGTGAGGGGATGCTTGCACTGTTGGTGGTAATGCAAACTGGTGCAGCCGCTCTGGAAAACAGTGCGTAGGTTCTGCAAAAACGATTGAAAATCGAACTACCCTACGATCCCTCAATAGCACTACAGGGAATTTATGCAAAGGATACAGGAGTGCTGATTCATAGGGGGACATGTACTCCAATGTCTATAGCAGTGCTTTCAACAATAGCCAAATTGTGGAAAGAGCCTAAATGCCCACCAAATGATAAATGGACAAAGAGATGTGGTTTATATATACACTGAAATACTACCTGGCAAGGAGAAAGAGTGAAATCGTGCTGTCTCTTGCAATATGGATAGAACTAGAAGGTATTTTGCTACGTGAAATAAGTCACAGAAAGACAGATATCATATGTTTTTTTTCCTATGTGGAACTTGAGAAACTTAACAGAAGACCGTGGGGGAAGGGAAGGGGAAAAATAGTTACAAACAGAGTAGGAGAGGGGGAAACCATAGGAGACTCTTGAATGCAGAGAACAAATAGAGGGTTGAGGGGGGCGGTGGGTAAGAAGGGAAAGTGGGTGGTGGGCATTGAGGAGGGCTCTTGTTGGGATGAGCCCTGGGTGTTGTCTATAAGTGATGAACCACGGGAATCTACTCCCAAGCCAAGAGCACACTATACACACTGTATGTTAGCCAAGTTGACAATAAATTCTATTAAAAAAAATGAAAGCGAGGGGATGGAGAAAAATTTATCACGTTAAAAGAAAAAATAGCGATACTTTTTTAGACAAAAGAGTCTTTAAAACAAAGACTGTGGGGCACCTGGGTGCCTCAGTCATTTGAGCGACCGACTAGGTCTTGGCTCAGGTCATGATCTTATGACTGGTGGCTTTGAGCCCCATGTTGGGCTCCAGGCTGACAGCATGGAGGCTGCTTGAAATTATCTCTCCCCCTTTCTATATCCCTCCCCAACTCTCACTCAAAATAAATAACCAAAAACAAAGACTGAAGCAAGAGCCAAAGAATGCTAATATATCATAATAAAGGGTACAATCCAATAGGAAGATCTAACAATTGTAAATATTTATGCACCCACCATGAGAGCACTCAAGTACATAAAACAATAACCAACATAAAGGAACTAATTAATAAGACAGTAATAGGGTACTTTAACACCCCATTTACATCAATACCTTAACAAAAAAATCACCAACAAATACATCTTAACAGAAAATCACCAAAGAAACAGTGGCTTTGAGACATACAGACAAAGAGAGATATATGTGTTCACTCTTAAGTGGATCCTGAGAAACTTAACAGGAATCAATGGGGGAGGGGAATGAAAAAAAAAAGAGGTTAGAGTGGGAGAGAGCCAAAGCATAATACACTCTTAAAAACTGAGAACAAACTAGGGTTGATGGGGGGTGGGAGGGAGTGGAGGGTGGGTGGTGGGTATTGAGGAGGGCACCTGTTGGGATGAGCACTGGGTGTTGTATGGAAACCAATTTGGCAATAAATTTCATATATTAAAAAAATAAAGAAAGAAAGAAAAAGAAACAATGGTTTTGAATGACAGAGCAGACCAGATTGGACTTAAGAGATTTTTTCAGAATGTTCCATCTTAAAACAGAATACACGTTGGCTTCAAGTGTACATGGAATATTGTCAAGAATGGATCACAAACAAAAAACACGCCTTAAATTTTAAAAACAATACATTCAGGTTGCATAACGTGCTACTACACAGGAATGGGTTAAGCAAGAGATACAAGAAGAAGCTTAAAAACGTGTATGCAAATGGAAATGAAAAAACAATGGTCTGAAACCTTTGAGATGCTGCAAAAGTGGTCCTAAGAGGGAAGTTCATAGCAATATGAGCCTATTTCAAGAAGCAAGAAAAATTTCAAACAACCTAACCTTACACCTAAAGTAGCTAGAAAAAGAACAAATGAAGCCTGAAGCCAGCAGAAGAAAGCAAGTAATAATGATCAGAACAGGGGGCCCTTGGGTGGCTTAAATGGTTAAGTGTCTGACTCTCGATTTTGGCGCAGGTCATGATCTCACAGTTGTGAGATCGAGCCCCGTGTTAGGCTCTCTGATGGCAGCAAGGAACCTGTCTTGGATTCTCTCTCTCCCTCTCTCTCCCTCTATATTTCTGCCCATCCCCCACTCATGTGTGGTCTCTCTCAAAATAAAATTTAAAAAAGAGATTAAAGAAGAAATGAATGATAGACAAAAAAAAAAACACATAATACTAGAACAGATCAATGAAACCTAGAGCTGGTTCTTTGTAAAAATTAATAAAACTGATAAGGTGTTAGCCAGAGTAATCAACAAGAAAATAGAAAAGACCAAAATAAATAAAACCACAAATGTGAGAGTAGAAATAAGAACCAACACCACAGAAATGCAAACATTTATGAGAGAATGTTGTGAAAAAATGTAAGCCAGCAAGTTGGACAACTTAGAAGAAATGAATAAATTCCTAGAAATATATAACTTACCAAACTAAAACAAGAAGAAATAGAAAATTTGAAAAAAATCAATAACCAGCAAGGAAACTGAATCAGGAATCAAAAAACTCTCAACAAACACAAGTCTAGGACCAGATGACTTCAGACGTAAATTTTAACATGTAAAGAAGAGCTAATCCAAAAAAAAAAAAAAAAAAAGGAAAAAGAAAGTTTAACCTGTCCTTTTCAACTTGTTCCAGAAAAACATAAAAGGAAGGGAAACTTCCCAATTCATTCTATGCCAGCTTTACCCTGATACCAAAACCAGATAAAGACACCACAAAGAGAATTACAGGCCAGCATCTCTGACGAACATGCAAAAATCTTCAACAAAATAAGCAAACTGAATCCAACAATACATTAAAAAATCATTCACCGGGGGCAGGGACAGCTGGGTGGCTTAGGTAAGCATCCACCTTCAGCTCAGGTTACGATCTCATGGTCCGTCGGTTTGATCCCAGTGTCAGGCTCTGTTGACAGCTTGGACCCTAGAGCCTATTTCAGATTCTGTGTTCCCTCTCTGTCCCTCCCCTCTTGTGCTCTTTCTCAAAAATAAATAAACATTAAAAAAAATCATTCACTATAACCAAATGGGATTTATCCCTGGTTTGCAGGGGTGGTTCAATATTTGCAAGTCAATGAATGTGATACCTCATATCACATAATTTTCAAAAAAGCATAAAATCATATCATTGCAATAGATGCAGAAAAAGAATTTGACAAACTATAACATCCATTCATGATACAAACCTCAACAAAGTAGGCTTAGAGGAACCATACCTCAATATAATAAAGGCCACATATGGAAAATGAGCAGCTAATATGATCCTAACTGGGGAAAAACTGAGAGAAAAACTTCTTAGATCTTGCTTCTAGTTATCTGCTTCTTCTCATTAGCACCATTGGTTGTTAATAAATTAATCTTAACATTTATTACATCCTACTTTAATGGAGACCAATTTCTCCTATACAAGTTTAGGTGTCATCTCTTTTTTTTTCATCCACTTTGCAATTTATCATCTTTGTTTTTTTCTTAACAAACTCCCCAAAGGTTAGATTTCTTTTGTTCACAAATCTGTTAGGAAAAGTGTGGCCAGGACAGCTAGTCTCTGCCCCGCTCAGCTTCAGGTGGGGCAACTGAAAGGTTTGGGGCTGGATCCATTTGAAGATTTGTTCACTAACGTCTGGTGGTTGATGCTGGCTGTTGCCTTGGACTTCAGTTCAGGAGGCAGCAGAAACACTTAAACTGACACACCTAGACCCTCTTTGTGGCCTAGGCTTCCTCACTAGATGGGGAGCTAGATTCCAAGTAAGCAGCCTGAGATACAGAGCAAGGCAGAAGCTGTATCGCCTTTTGTCACCTAGGCTTGGAATACACACAGGATCATAGTCACATATTCTGTTCATTAGGAGCAAGTCACTAAGTTGTTCCATGGCCTTTTTTTAAAATGGAATTAATATTTAAAACCTATGGACACCTTTAAAAAGCAATATAATTTACCCACTGGCCACAAATGTTTGTATTCCTCCCACCTGAAAAATACATTCACTCCCCTCCCCCTCCAATACCTCCTGCGAGTCTCAGTTATCATGGCATTAGGTTCAGGGCTTGAGTCCAAGATCTTACTATCATAGGTGCAGTGGGGATAAGCTGCCTGGGTTATGGTATCTGAAGTATAGCCCCTTGAGTGCAAGGGTTCTCAATATGAGGACTTGAGAACGAAAGAGACAGTTATTTATCACTCACAAATGCAACATTCTAGTCAACTGCTGAAGACTGTCCCATTCAGAAAAAGAAGATGGGAAGCACCCTAGTCCATAAGAGTTTTGAAATAGAGCCTGATGTACGCTGTCAGTTCTTAAGTTAGGACTTAGTCCTAACCACGGGAATACTTTCTCCATGTCTCTTCCCTTTCTTTACTCTTTAAACTCTTGGTTCCTTCCTTTTCATAAGGAATGACCTGTATTTGCAGCAGTTTTTTCATCCTGCCTCCTCCCTGTGGGACTTCTAAGACCCAAAGCCTCTTTTCATTTTGCACTATTTGGTCTCTTTTAGTCCAAGGTAGCAAATAGTATGTTTTGCTATTATAAATCTCTAACTTTTTTTAGTTTTCTGTAAATATTACTGGATTTCATGCCGTGTTTTAGCAAAGCGACCCTCCCAAGTCCTTTTGAGATAAGCTTTTCGCTTCAGGTTTCCTGTGAAGCTCTTATATTAAGACAATGCCTTTAAAATTCGTCTACTCTTGGGGCTCCTGGCTGGCTCAGTTGGTAGAGCATGTGACACTTGATCTCTGGGTGCTGAGTTTAAGCCCCATGTTGGGTGTGGAACCCACTTTAAAAAAAATCTTATACTCAAGATCCTTAAAGAAATTGGAGGCATACCTTAAATCTTTCTGTTTTCCTGGTAGCACCCTGGATTTTCTCTTAACCCAAAAGCCATTTCTTTATTTTAGCATTATTTGACAGTTCAACATGTAGAGAGGCTGTAAACGAGAAACAGATACTTGAACCCAGTAAGTCCTGGTTCCTTTCAGTTGCATAGTCTTTCTTTAGTTTCTCTTTCCTATCCGTTTTACTTTCAGGTATTTTGTAGCATGACTTCCCTTTCCTCCAGTGTCATTTTCTTCACTTGCTTAGAAACCCTTGCTGTCAGCCTCTTCACAGGCCATCAGGTTTCCACTAAGAGTCTTGTGGAGGCCCTTTTTCGGTCTCATTCTTATGCTTTTCTACATCTTTCCAGGTTCAGCCTACCTCCTGGTTCAAAGGAAGTTTAGTTTTAGGTTTTTTTGAATAGCAGCACACCATTTTTAGTATCAGTATCTGTGGTAGCAAGTTACTGCCGCATAATAAGCCACCTCAAAACCTAGTAGTTCAAAACAGCATGTCTCTTGTTCACCAGTCTTTAGTTTAGGGAGAGCAGAGTAGGGCAACTCATTTCTTCTTCATTTGGCATCAGCTGGCATAACTGGAAGCTGGAGACTAGAATCATCTAAAGGCTTGTTCACACACGTGTTTGGCTGTTGAGGCTGGCCTTGGCTAGGACGTTGGCTAGTCTCAGCTGGAGTATGTACATGAAGACTCACTAGGTAGCCTGGTATTCCTCACAACGTGGTGGCTGGGTTCTAAGGGTGAGCTTCCCTAGAGAAAGAAAGATGGAAGCTGTATCACATTTTCTAGGCTGGCCTTAAATATCACAGCAGTTCTGCATATTCTGTTCACTAGAAACCAGTTACTGAAGCCAGCATATATTTAAGGGGAGGGATTTTCACAGAAGTATCAACGAATTTATAAAACCACCACATCCACTCACCCTGTCTTACCAATCATATAGAATGGATGGAAGTCCTTCCCAACTCAGCATCACTGAAACTCCAGCCAGTTTTGTCGTTGTTGTTGTTGTTTAGTATTATCTCTTATTTTCTAGAAAGTAACAAAGGATTACAAGATAACAGTATTGAATTAAGTTTTTGTTTTTGCCTCAAAAAAATACGTGGATCATTCAATTAAAGTTTTATACTGGGAGATGTGATTTCTTAACACATCCCAGAGAATCATTTCTCCTGGGAATGCAGTTCAAATTAGCATAAAAGATTTGCTGTTCAGAAACAGGCCGTGGCATTAGAATCATTACTTCTAGATTCATGAGTTAGAGTCTTATTTTCAGAGTCTTATCTTGAGACGTATTTTTTGACTTGGGCATACATAAGTCAATATGATATTGCTAAAACGTCTTTAAAAGTTATGGAGTGTTAAGATGCGGGAAGGGCTAAGAGACTTTCTCCTAAGAGGGGACTTATTGTATGAAAGAAAGATATGAAAAAATCATAGAAAAATAAAAGTATAGAATCAAGTGCAAATGTGTAGTAAAGAGAATGATAGCAAAGATCTATTTCAGTAACACCTGATGTCTTTAACGTGTCTCTTGATTTTCTGAGTTGTTTATGGTTCCACATACTAAGACAGGTAACATTTTATTGCAAATGAGTTTATTTAAAAATTTGAGTGCCTGGCTGGCTCAGTTACTCTTGATCTTGAGATTGTGAGTTCAAGCCTCACACTGGGCGTAGAGATTACTTAAAATCTGAAAAACACATTTTGATAGTAGTTTTGAGTTAGACTCTTTTCACTCCACTTCCAAACTATAGTGTTTTATTCATGCAGGCTGATGTCTTTACAACAGAACTGGAAACTACATCTTCAAAATGTCTACACCTGGATGCAAAAAAAATCAAGTTCTTCAACAAGAGTTATTATCAATGAAAGCTTTCGAAGAAGAACGTGAAAAACTAGAGAGCAATAACAAGAAGTTACAGCAAGAAGTAGTAAAATTGAAACAATTTATGGAAATGAATATGGTAGAACGCGGTCAAGTGGAAGAGTATAAACGGGAGATTGAAGAAAGAGCACGACTGGACATAGTAGAAAAATGACACGAAGTCGACCTGTTTTTACAGGTTAATTGATTGATCTGTAATGTGCTGTAATTCATTTCACTGCAAATTACATTTTGGATAGATGTATTGTAGGGGTTTCCTCTACTTGCTTTATGGTAATTTGTAGATTCCTGGAGGCATTTGTTCCTCCCTTTAAACATTTCAGTTTTCATCGTTATTCCTACTAAATCTAGAGGATAAGAAAAAATGATGGTTTAAACAACTAGTCTCACTATTAAGAGGAAAAGAAAAATTATGATTTAAAAATTGCACTGTACTTGGATTATTAAGTTTATTGTTGACTTCTAAATTTTTGTCATTGATTCTATTATTTGAATTATCAGATTGCGTGAATACTAATACACCATGGGTTCACTCATTTGTTGATTGATTTTGATAAACCAAATTTTCTTTGGAAGAAATAAATAATTCTTTCAGGAAGAATTTCCTCAGTTTCAGCTTGCTTGCTTCACCTAAAGATTTTCTCTTTCGAGTTCTCTGTCCTGTGGTTTAAAAAAGTTGTGCTTAAAAATTGACTGCTACTAAAAGGAGTTAACATAATTTCTGTTCCTTTATTTTTATTGATGACTTTAAAATTTGTAATTTAGTTTTAGAGCTACTATTGTGGGCCTCATACCTAAACATTATTGAGCCACATGACAAAGTTTTATGTATTCATTTTCTCTGAGTTATACTTAAAAGACACGTATTTTTCCTGACTATGAGGAAGTAACGGGCATAGAACTCTAGGCCTGGTAAGACCACACGTGTATTCCTGGTCTGCATCTAGCTGGATTCATGACCTCAGGCAAAGTACACTCTCTCTGAGCCCTTTTTGTCTATTACGCAAAATTCGGGATTTGACTAAATTAGTGACTTTTGTACCTTCAAAATAATTTTTTTTCAAAGAATAGAATGTATTTTTTTTTTTTTTGCATTAAACTATATTGTGTAAAACAGAGAGAAGTAGAGCTGTCTAACTAAAGGAGAGATGGAGACTACGGCTGTGACTTCCTTGTCCCTCAATCCTGCAGTGCCCCCAACCGAACCTTAGATTTCTATGGGCCATATTTGAATGCTAACAGTTAATGAGAAAATCCTTCTAATTAAAAATCCTTTAAAAATGTTCTTTGAATTAAAATTTGCTGATATATATTTTTTCTGTGTATAATTTTCTCAGCCTCTTATATTTCTGATCAATGGAAAGGTATACATAAAAGTACACGTGTTCTTATTCATGGACTTGAAAGCTATTTTCGCCACTGAAACACAGTTTTTACCTAGAAATAAACATAAAGGTCACAGAGGTAAATATTTAGGAAAAGAGCTTTTGGGGAAAAGATGCAACATTACCTTGGTAGCTCCTTAAGTCATGTCATATAAAAAACGTGGTTTATATTTTATATCGTATTTATTAATGGTAACACAAAATTGTTTGAATAAAGCCTTCCCCCATCATCTGGTATTAAGTTATTAATTTTTAAGTCTGGTATAGTAATGTTGTCCCATTCATTTTATAAGGCCCGAATATAATGCTATTGTCAAAAAAGTGTTATGTTTCCTCAAAAACTTAAAAATAGATATTCATGAATCCCACTACTGCGTATTTACCCAAAGAAAATGAAAACAGTAATTTGAAAAGTTGTATGCATCCCTATGTTTGTGGAAACATTGTTTGTGATAACCAAAATAGGGAAGCAACCTAAGTGTCCATGGAGAGATGAATGGATAAAGACAATGTGTAGTATGTATACAATGAAATATAGCTCAGCTATCACAAAGAATGAGATCTTGCCATTTGTGACAACATTGATAGACCTAGAGGGTATTATGCTAGGTGAAATAAATCGGAGAAAGACAAATAAACACTATCTGATTTCACTTACATGTGGAATATAAAAAAACAAAACAAGTGAACAAACAGAATCATAACTACAGAGGACAAATTGGTGGTTGCTAGAGGGGAGGTGCAGTTATAAAGTAAATAAGTCACAGGAATGAAGAATACAGCATATGGAATATCATCAAAAATATTGTATTAATGTTGCATGGTGACAGAGGGTACCTACACGTACGGTAGCAAGCATAGCATCGTGTATACAATTGTCCAATCTGAATTTGTATACTGAAAAACTAGTGTAACATTGTATGTCAACTATACTCCAATTAAAAAAAGGTATTAGGGAAAACAGTCTCTGAAAATACTGGGAAACATGTCAGCTAAAACATTTGTCCTCACACCCAAATTTGTAAAGACATTGGAATCCTTATCACCACAGTGTTGACTATGTTCAGTACACTATTTTGGAGCCAGATTGGGGCATTCAGGGAGAGGCTAACTTGTCTAAGGAAGATCTAAATAAGAACATTCTAGACAGGAACAGTTGTAATATACACTTGACCCTTGACCAACATGGTTTTGACCTGTGCGGGTCTACTTTACTTACACATGGATTATTTTTGGATAGTGTACAGTATTGTAAGTGTATTTCCTCTTCCTTCCGTTTTTCTCAATGTCATTTTTTGCCCTAGCTTATTCTACTGGACAAAACACGTATGAATCGACTGTTTATGTTACCGGTAAGGCTTCCGGTCAACAGTAGGCTATTAGTAATTAAGTTTTGGGGGGATGAAAAATTGTATACAGGTTTGTGAATGTACCCCAACCCCTGTGTTATTCAAGGGTCACCTGTAGTCAAGTGTTTCAAAACTTGGTCCTAATTTGGAGAAAGGAAACAAAGTTACAATTGAAAATTTTATACTGTTTTCCTTATCTGTAATTGAGAAAGTTATAAATCAGAAGCTAAGTTTGAAAACTGTTGTAACCCTCTACTTTTCCTTTCTTCAAGGAGATTTTCTGAAATCTTTGTGTGCATATGAAAAGAAATAAGTGTTTTAGTCATAATACAGATAGCAAAATATTTTTACTCAAATTTTTGCCAATAGAATTTCCACATGACAGTATGACAGTCCCACTTTCTTCATTTTATATATATTTAAGAGTCAGTCCTGAAAAACTAATAGCAAAAAGCATTCCTTCAAATTTTGTTTTTCTAAGAGTGAAAAAATGGAAAGCCCATTTTAAGGAACAATTCATTAAGGTAAAAACCTGATTAAACTTTCACAAATGGCAGTTTTTCTAATCATTTCCAAGTAATAATTCAGTATACAATATGAATCTTGTTTAAACTTTTTTGTACCAGTAAGATCAAACATCACCTTTCAGAGATTATACATATTCAATAGATCAATATTAATTGTGCTTTTTATCAGATTCGCTTAAATAGCATTATATATGTATTATACACATATTATATGTAATATATATGTATTATATATTACACACACACATATATATATACATATATGTACATATATGTATGTGTGTGTATGTATGTATGTATGTATCTGTTCTCCATTATCTAAAACTAAAATAAAATAGGAATTTATTTTATTCATGTGATTGTCTTCCTATTTAAGCAATCCCTAACTTTGGTTTAATCTCTACAAGTATTATTTCAAGACCACATGTCGTAAGCTATATATAATTCCTACAATGACTTTTGTTTACCTTACACATTCTAAATAATATTTGGCTTATTTCAGACGCAGCGGGAGTTGGAGAAAAGAATAACCAGAGCACTAGAAGAAGGTATGTTGCCAAAATGTATGAAGTTAGATATCATTGATTTCTGAAATAAACTATAAATAGTAAATGGCATCCCTTTCCATTGTTTGGATAATAGATGCTACATTCACATTTTTTTGTACATAGCTAATAAAAAATGTAAAAGCATGAGCATAATGAAGAACACACTTCTTCCTCATTTAGTCCTCATGTGTCATAGCTCTTTTAAAATCTCCCACAAGTCTAGGGGCACCCAGGTGGCTCAGTCGGTTGGGCGACTGATTTCAGCTCAGGTGGGTTCAGGCCCCACAGAGGGCTCTGTGCTGAAAGCTCGGAGCCTGGAGCCTGCTTCAGATTCTGTGTCTCCCTCTCTCTGTGCCCCTGCCCGCTTGTGGTTTGTCTCTCTCTCAAAAATAAATAAACGTTAAAGAAGTTTTTTTCAATCTCCCTAAGTCTATATATCTGTTATTATTTCTGGCGACAATCTTCCTTCACTGGTGCCATCCCTGTGGAACTGTCAACCTGCACAAGTCTCAGAAAAGGTGTGCTTTATCAAATTGTTGTTTCTGCTAGTGATAGAAGACCCAAAAAGCCAAAGTCGTCTTAGTAATGCTTGGTTAAGTAATTAGAGGTCATATAGCTGTCACTTGACAGGTAACGGGTTTCAATCTTCACTCATTGACTTTGTCATTGCTTTTGCCCTTGGGTAAAACTTCAAGTTCCTTAGCATGGAACGAAAACACCCAAATCAGTTTGCTTCTTGCCAGATTATTCAGCCTTGTCTCTCACTATTTGCCCTACTCTGCTGCTTTGCTCTAGCGCCTTGTCAAACTAAACTACTCATAATTAATTGCACAAGTGTTCTTCCTCACTTCTAGCTCTTTGTATGTGCTTCTTCCCTCTACCTAGCATACTTTTTCCTTATCCTTCAGGTATCAGCTGACATATCACCTTCACCAAAGAGCAGACAATATTGACACAAAGCTGGGATGTCCCTTCCGTATGTTCCAGTAGTGCTGTGTTTCATACCTGTCACTTACATCTGTATACTTGGCTCTGTTTGGAAATGCCTGTTTGATTTTTCGGTTTATAGTTTATGATTGTTCAGGGTGGACTGTGTCCTCATCTTGTACTTTCATCTTGTAATGAAAAAAACAGAAACTCTGACATTTATCCACAATAGCAATTAATTCAGTGTGCAACCCTGAGCAAAATATATTTAATACTAATCTTGGGTTTCATATTGCAGTTGTACGTAGGTATTTTTCATTTTTCTTAACACTCATAAAGGCCCCAACTTTGTTTTTTCTATTTCCTTTCCTTTCCTTTTCTTTTCTTTTCTTTTCTTTTTTTTTAATCACTTGTAGTGAAAAGTATTTTGGAGAAAGAAGATAATTCTTTCTTTTCCTTTTCAGCTGCTACCAAATTTGAATGAGGATCCTGTAGAAATCCTTTAGTATCTACTGATGATTCAATTCTAAATCAAGATCCAGTATGGAAAGCGTCATGAGAATATGTACAGATTTTGAACAAAAATTATACAATTTGAAAAATAAATAGAAAAAATTTACTGGATGCTTACAAAACATTTTCATTGCTTCCCAATTGAACACACTATATGGCAAAATCTTGATTAAAGGAAAAAGTTTTTGTATCATATGTGTGTAATGAAAATCTTTATAATATTTTAAACTATGTTTCTTGGCATCTCATTAACTTTTAAGCACATTTTGTACGTGGAAACTACCACTAGAGGGTTTTACATACATCAGACTGCTCCACTACCAGCGGTTTAAACAGCACCCAAACAACCAAGTTGTCATTAATACTTCAGTAGTGTTCATGGATGGCTTTTTGTTTTTCCCAATTTTTATGACTATATGTGGGCCTAAAGATTTAGACATTATGTTGATATATTCCTGCTATGGCTATTGCCAATGTTTGTACATATTACAATTTTTTTTATACTACCATAAAACCTATCTATAATTTTAATTGTAAACACTGATTCGTAGCTCTTTCCACATGGAGAAATAAGATTTGCCTAAGGCTTTTCAACTTTTCTATTTATTTATTTATTTATTTATTCATTTATTTATTTTTGATTTGCTTTTTGGAAACAAAGTTAGAGACAAGAAAAATTAGAGAAAACAAAACAAAAAAAACTCCCCCCCCCCCCGCCCCAGAGCCATTTGCAAGTAAACTGCTAATGGGATGCCTGATTCCTGTAGCATTTAAATCCTACAAGTCAGTACATTCCACATAACTACCATACAACCTTCACAATCAGAACATTAACTCTAATACACTCGACTCTTAAACAACGGGGTTAAGGGCTCTGACCACGCCCCCCACAGTCAAAAAGCCATGAACAACTTTTGACCCCCAAAGACTTAACCACTACTACTACCAGTAATCTTTTGTATATTATACGTATCATACTATATTCTTAAAGTAAGCTACAGAAAATAATACCATGAAGAAAATTATAAAAGAAATTACATTTCCAGTACTGAAAAAAAAAAAAATCTGTGTGTAGTCAGTGCACCCATTAAAACTCTTTTGTTCAAGGGTTCAGTATAATTCTATCATTTATTCCTCATAATTCTTTTTAAGTTTGGTCACTTATCTGTAGTATACGTATACGTTATACCAAGGAAGGTCCTGTTTAGAGCCATGTATTGAATTGTGTGTCTTAGTCTCTTTCACTCCAGAACAGTTCCTTTGTCTTTCCTCGACTTTCATGACTTTTAACCTTTTGACGAGTAAATTCCAGTAATGTGGAATGTCTTTCAATGTGGATTTTTCTTAGGCTTCCTTATGGTAAAATTCAGACCATACATGTTTAGCAAGAGTATCACTACAACCTACTCTTTGCATCCTATCATGTGACCTACAATTTTGATTTGTCCCCATACTGGTGATGTTAATGTTGGCCACCGGAGGTAGTATCTGCCAGGTTTCTCGCCTGGAATGTTAACTTTCCACTTTCCAATTATTTAGTATTTTATGGGGAAGTACTTTGAGACATGTAAATATCTCCTTTCTCAGACACCCTGTGCCAGGCCACCTCTTCTGCAGATGACTTGCCCCCCTGCAGGTTCTGAAAACCCCCACTGGGCTATTCTTCCCCTGTGCAGATGCCTCCCTACCCTGTTCAGGCTGTGATACTTCATTATTCTATACCATTCACTTTTCAGGGATGCTCTCACTTGAGCTCCAACACTGTGCAGGGTGACTGTCCTACACATAATGCCTTCCCCATTCTAAGCTCTAACACCTCACTCTGGACCCCCACAACTCCATGCCTCTGTTTCTAGGACTGGGAACTAAAATGTTGGGGATGAGAAAGAAGAAAGGAAGAAGGGCTCCACAGGTCTTTTATAATCAACTTGGCAAGCTCTCCAAAGCCGGTTCTCATTGGAATTGCATCGAATCGGCCAACAGTTTGTAAGGAAAGACATTTCTTATACTGATTTTTCCAAACAACTAGTCTTTTAATTATCTAAGATTATTCCCCACAATATATTGTTTCTTACTCGAGTGTTTTATCTGCAGATTCTTTTGGATTTGGTACATGCAGTGACATATAATCTATAAATAGTGGCATTTTTCTTTCCAATTCCTAGAGCTTTCATTTTTTTTCTTTCCTACTACAAGAATGACGTTGAGTAAATGTGAGGATAGTGAGTGTTCATGTCTTCTTGAAATTGCAACATGTAAAAGTAGTTTTCTATAACTATGTAGATAGTGGGGTTTTTTAAAGTGTGCGTCTTTTATTAGTCTCTTAGTTTGCTCTTGCCGTTTACAACAGATCACCATCCACACAGTGTCTTAAAGCCACACGCATTTATCTCACATTTTTATGGGCCAGAAGCTAAGCAATGGCTTAGCTGGGTCCTTTGTTCAGGTTCTCACAAGGCTGTACTCAAGGTGTCTGCTAGACTGCGCTTCCCCATTTGGGTGCTTCAACGGGGAAGAATCTGCTTCCAAGCCCATTGAGTTTGTTTATAAGAGAATTTCCTTGTGACCGTATGACTGGACTCATTTCCACAGCTCTTTGCTAGTTGGAGGCTAGTTGGAGGCTTAGGTCCTAAGCGTTCCCAGACACTTGTCTTAGTCTTTTTGGGCTGCTCTAACAAAATACCATAGGCTTATGAAAAAAAAAAAAAAGTTTTATTTTTCACAGTTCTGGAGGCTGGGAAGTCCAAAATGAAGGCACTGGCAGATTCAGTGTACAGCGACGGCCTGCTTCCTGGCTCATGGACGCTGGTCTTCCTGCTTGGCACAGGGCCAAGGGAGCTCTCACAGCCCTCCTTTATAAGGGCACTAATCCCATTCATGAGGGCTCCACCTTCGTGACTTCATCATTTCCCAAATCCCCCACTTCTAAATACTATCACGTTGAACATTAAGAGTTAACACATGAATTTGGGTGAGTGGGGACACAAATATTCAGCCTAGAGCAAGGCTGTTCCTTGTTCTTGGCCACGTAGACTTCCTCAATACGGCCGCTTAGTTTAGGAGGCCAGCAAGGAGAATGTCACTTCAGCGAAAGCTCAGTCCTCCTTGAAGGGTGTTCACGTGATTAGATCAGGGTTGCCTAGCATAATCCTCCTTTTGATTAACTCTGAATTAACTGAATTATGTCTGCAATTTTCCTTTACATGTGCCATATTCTAATAGCTAGAGTCAAGTCACAGATCTTAAGCGAAAAGATTTATAAAGAAAAGGTGACAACACTAAAGGGCAGATACTATGGGGTCACTTAGGGTCTTTCTGCCACAAGTATATTAAGGAAGTTCTCTTATAATACTAGTTTTCTAAGTTCTGTCATGAATGAATATTGAATGTTAAAAGATGTTTATTTCACATCTATTGAGATCATTTTTTTAACTGTTTATTTTTGAGAGAGACCAAGCAAGCCAGCAGGGGAGGGGCAGAGAGAGAGGGAGACAGGATCTGAAGCAAGCTCTGCGCTGACAGTGGCGAGCCCAATGTGAACCCCACGTGGGGCTTAAACTCACATACTGTGAGATCATGACCTGAGCCTAAGTTGGATGCTTAACCGACTGAGCTACCCAGGCACCCTGAGATAAGTTTTTAAAATATTTGTGAATGGGGGGAGGGGCCAAGATGGCGGAACAGCATGGAAGTTTTGTGTGTGTCTCCCATCCATGAAATACAGCCAGGCCAACACGAAACCATCCTACACACCTAGAACACTGATTGGAGGACTAACACAACAATCTGCACAACCCGAACCACAGAATTCAGCAGGAATTTACCCCAAAAGAAAGAGCATGAAGAAACCACAGCCAGGGATTTAATCAACACAGATACAAGCAAGATGTCTGAACCAGAATTTAGAATCACGATAATAAGAATATTAGCTGGGGTCGAAAATAGATTAGAATCCCTTTCTGCAGAGATAAAAGAAGTAAAAAATAGCCAGAATGAAATTGAAAATAATATAACTGAGCTGCAATCCGGATGGATGCAGTGGCAGCAAGGATGGACAAGGCAGAACAGAGAATCCATGATATACAGGACAAACTTATAGAGAATAACGAAGCAGAAAAAAAAAAGAGGGAGATGAAGGCAAAAGAGCATGATGTAAGCATTAGAGAAACCAGTGACTCATTAAAAAGGAACATCAGAATCATAGGGGTCCCAGAAGCGGAAGAGAGAGAAATAGGGTTATTAAGGTTATGTGAGCAAATGATAGCGGAAAACATTTACAAAACCTGGGGAAAGACACAGACATCAGAATCCAGGAAACACAGAGGACCCCCATTAGATTCAACAAAAACCGACCAACAAGGCATATCATAATCAAATTCACAAAATACTCAGGCAAGGAGAGAATCATGAAAGCAGCAAGGAAAAAAAAAAAGTTCCCTAACCTAAAAGGGAAGACAGATCAGGTTTGCAGCAGACCTATCCACAGAAACTTGGCAGGCAAGAAAGCAGTGGCAGGATACATTCAGTGTGCTGAATCAGAAAAATATGCAGGGGCGCCTGGGTGGCTCGGTCGGTTAGGCGTCCAATTTTGGCTCTGGTCATGATCTCGCAGTTTGGATGCCTTTTATTTCCTTTTCTTGCCTGACTGCTTTGGCTAGGACTTCCTCTATCCTGTTGAATAGGAGTGGTCAAGTGGGAAACTTTGCCTTGTTCTTGAACTTAGAGTAAAAGCTTTCCGTTTTTTACCACTGCATATGATGTTGGCTATGGGCTTATCATATTGGACTTCATTATGTCCAGGTGTGACAACTCAGTACGCACTTTGTTGAGAGTTTTTATCCTGAAAAGATGAATTATGTCAAATGCTTTTTCCTCACATGCTGGGATGATGATATAATTTTTTTTTATCCTGTTAATGCGGTATATCAAATGTATTTATTCAATTTGATTTCTGAAGGATAATTTTGCTGAGTAAAGTATTCTTGATTGGTAGTCTTTTTTCTCTTAGCACTTTGGATATGTAATCCCACTGCCTCCTGGCATGTAAGGTTTCTGCTGAGAAGTTGTGAATAGCCTTATGAGGGTTCACTTGTAGTCACATAGTCTTTCCTCACACTTTTTCATTATTTTTACTTTGTTCTCTGCTGACTGGATAATTTGATAGTTCCTGTCTTTAAATTCACATTTTTTTTTGGTTGATCCATTTCCTGTCAGTGATCACTCTTGCTTTTTTCATCTCCTTCATTATACTCTTCAGCTCCAGGATTTTTGTTTAGTTAGTTTTTACTATGTCCAGCTCTTTGTTAAGCTTCTCCTTTTATTCATAGAGTGTTTTTCTGATTTTACTGAATTGGCTTTTTGTGTTTTTCTTGTAACTCACTGAGTTTCCTTAAAACTGCTATTTTTGAATTCTCTTTTGAATAAATTACAGATCTCCATGTGTTTCTGATTGATTATGGAAGATTATTGTGATCCTTTGATGGTATCATATTTCCTTGATATTTTATATTCTTTGTAGTTTTGCATTGCTGTCTTTGCATTTGAAGTAGCAGTCACCTCCTCCAGTCTTTAATGACTACCTCTTCAGTGTGTCCAAACCTGATTTTTTTGCTCCAGTGGGATGCTGGAAATTCTCTGCAGGAGACCTGGTTTTCCAAAAAGCCTCTCTCATCCACGGGTGATTATCTTAGAGAGTGTTTTCTAGGGAGGGACTCCCAGATGTGGCTGAGAGGGAGGGGCTGGAGGCACTTTATGGGCTATTGCTAGGTCCACAGATTAGACTGTAGTATGTCAGCCTGTTACCTGATGCACGGGTAGGCAAGACTTTTCCTCGGTCCCTTGGAATATAGTGCTAGGTTCCCACAGCTCCTGCAAAGGCAGTTTTGCCCGTGGGTGGATAAGATGCCAGTTTGTTGTAGGTCGGGAGACGCAACAAGGTACATCTTATTCAACTATGATACTGATATCGCTCTGACATATGGGTATTTTAAAAGAGTTTTTCCCCTAAGATATTTCACTGATTTCTCCTTTCTTGTTATATGGACCTCATGCTACTTTAAAACTTTGTTGAAATTAAGCATTCTTATATTTAAAAGCAAAGCCAAAAATAGAGCACACATCTAGTTATTACTCCCATGTCTAAGAGTCCCTGCCGTTAGGCAATGAACTCTAACTTTTTAGTGTAACCTTCAAGTTTCTTCAGAATTTCTTTCCTGACTGATCTCTTACTACTTGCTTCCATGTATTTTATGATGTTTTTCCAAGTTCCTAAAAGCTTATACTTTTTCCTTTCAAGGCACCTAGATGCCATCTGTGTAATCTTTGTGCTCACATTCTAATCTCTAAGAAAATGGTTTTCTCCCGTTTCTTTCCCTGGTGACCTCTGTTGTTTATTTTCCCTCTTCAGTAAAGCCTTTCTTGTCCTCACAGCTTTTCACATGTCCATTCTTACAAATCACATTGTATTCTAATTGTATATTTACCTGTGTTTGAAGCAACAGATGAGTATTTCCTTGTGTATGGTTGGTACTTCAGCACTGTTCTCTGAATTAATCAAATTAAGTCAGATGGGTAAAATTCAGAACTTGATGAAGATTGTCTTTTTATTCTTTATCAGTAAAATTATTAGAAAGCGTTGGCTTTTTTATGGCTTTTTAATGACTTTGCTTTTTAAGGAAGGAACCTGGTTTACATATGAAGAAGTTAAAGAAAGGTGAAAATGAAAAAGGGACTTCAAAAGTATCTGTGATCACATCAGTGTTGCAGAAGGCAGATTCCCTAACTGGTGGTCCACTACAAAAGAATGATTGCAGCCATTTCATTGAAAAGGATCAGCAAGAAATCAGGTAAAAATCTATAAATTCTTTATGTGCCTGTGAAGGAATTTTAGCAGTGATTACCTTTTGTGGAAATAAAATGCTGTAGTGTAGGTAGGTCCAAGCTAAAGCAAGAAATACTCAACATATCAAACACACTGCTTGAAAAGTTATGATGAAGGTAAGTGACTTTGTCAAGGAGCAGTTTCAGTAGTCGCCATGGAAGCATGGAAGATGAGTAACTGTAAACAACTCCTTAGAGCATTTATTTGGGAAAGGTAATAGAGAAATGGATGATAACTGAAAAAGAATGTGAATTGCAAAGGCATTTTCTTTCTCTTTTTATTTTAAGATGGGAGCTTTTAGAGTGTGTATTCTGTTGGAAATGATCAATAGAGATAGACATGGTTAGTTAATTTAATATTGTTTGCTTTTCCAAACATTAGGAAGTTTGTTGATTGTATTACATTATCTTTTAAAGATTATAGTAATTGTCTTTAGTACTCTTATTCATGTGATTTTGTGCAAGAAGTTGGTTTATTCTGAATTGGTTCCACAATGGGGTATTCTCATACAATTGAATATGCAGATTTAAAAATATATATGTATGTTTGCAAGTGTGTATATATATATTTATATATATATGGCTATATAATTTCTGACATGTATGTATATGTATATTTATTATATGTATATTATATGTATAATAGACATATTGTATGTATATGTATATGCATAATATACAAATTAAATGTATAATTTCTTATATATGTATATATAAGTATATGTGTATAAGTTCTATATGTATATATTTGTATACACACACACACACCCTTATCATAAATGTATGCAAACACTGAGGCCATTCTGAATAAAACTAATCCTTCCTTGATGCTTTTAAATATGCAGTGCCTTTGATAATATCACAAATAGCTATGATTTTGTTAAGGACTTTAAAGTATCTGGTTCTATTAACTTAATATTATTTCGGTTCTGGGGAAAGGGGAAGATTTTGTTCATTTACAATTGGAAAATAAACTAGTAATCCATAACAGATTATTCCTTTTGGACTAGAGAGCTCTAAATTACAAAAACCATGCTTCCTGTACCAACAGTGCCATTGACACAGATTGTATGCTCAATAAGTATGTGTTGAATGTGGGAATAAACAGTGGAATGGATGAATGAATGAATGCCTGTTGAGGAACTTCTCTAGAAGAAGCAAATCTTTAGTTTATTGAAAGCATATTTCCCATCTTGCCAAGTATAAAGTCTCTTAAAAATATGTAAGATTCAGAAATTGTTATATATCACTATAGCTAGAAATCGAATCATAATATAGATTCATTTGCTGTCATATTAGTTAGAAACACTGGAGTATTACTTTAACCACATAGTATAAAACACATGCTTTGAAGGCACATTCCTGGGTTTGAATTCAGGGTCTGTTTTTGGCCAGCGACGAGGGCTTCTTGGGCAAGTCCCTTCGACTTTCTGTGCCTCATTTTCTTCCTGTGTAAAATACCTAATATAATAACCTACTTCATAGGATTGTTGTGGGGCTTCAATTACCTTGAAGACATGTAAAGTGCTCATAGTAATGCCTAGAGAGTAGCTGCATAGTGACTCTTCAACACGTTAATATCATGATTGTTAAAAAGGGGTTCTTTCATATAGGGAGTTAACTTGCACTTTCCAAGTAGGTTTTAGTGCCAGTAAAAGCTTATTTTTAGTAAAATGACAACACAAACAATGGTATCATTCCTATCAAATAATGCTAGTAGCATTAGGATTTTCCTTTGCTTTTTTTAGTTTTTACCTAACGTTAGTACTTTGTTGTGCTTGCTTCAGCAGCACATATATTAGAACTGGATACACCTAATCCTTTGTTATTATTAGCAGTAGTATGTTTTCGATATGGTTTAATGTTACTCTGTTGTTTAATCCCCTTTGTAGAAAATTAGTTTCAAATGCAGAGATTTTATATCAGAAGCAATAGGTTTAGATAGGCTTTGTATTTTAAGTATTTAATATTCGCCTGAAAAGAATTGTTGGGTTTTTTCAGACCTGCAAAGAAAATTTCTAAGAAAAAGAACAAGGTAAGCAAAAGAGACATTTGTTAGGAATATTGTGCAGTGGCAAAAAATTATGAAAGATGTAGTGAAAAAATAGAAAATCTTCCTTTGTTGTAGAGACATTTGCTGTGAAAAAGTTACTTAGAAATACTAGCTATGGATAACAGTGTCTTTTTGATAAAAATCCTTTCTTTTAAAAAGTCCCTGTGGTTTCGCTTTTAAATGTTCATTCACTTATTTTTAAAATGTATTTTGAGAGAGAGCACGCACAAGTGGGGGAGGGGCCGAGGGAGAGGGGGAGAGAGAATCCCCAGCAGGCTCCATGCTGTCCTTGTGGAGGTCAACGTGGGACTCAAACTCAGGAACTCTGAGGTCATAACCTGAGCCAAAATGGAGTCGGATGCTCAACCGACTGAGCCACTCAGATGCCCCTGTTTTTGCTTTTATAAAAAGATGGCTATTTATCACTTCTCTACACCTAGTATATTTTATAAATATTTGGGGGACATTTTGAAATGGTATTATTCATTGGTAGGTCAAAAAGCAAATTACTTCTATGGATGACCTTGTCGGCTTCATTCAGTCATCTGAAACAGCTTCAGAGCATTGTGAGTTGTCTTACTCTAAGAATTTCATGTTGCTGATTGAACAACTTGGCATGGATTGTAAAGGTAGGAAGCCTTTTTACGTACATTGCTGTAGTAATATGTGCACACCTTGCCTACTACTGCACCATAGAGCACTGCTGTATTATAGAGCTGCTCATCTCAGAAATATGTTTTATATTAAAATAAAAGGAGAACTATTGTATCCTCTCAGCCAGAGAGTCGTCATTTCTACTGTACCTTTCTTAGTGGGAATGGCACATCTAATGTGTTTAACTCTGCTTCTCTTCTGTGCCTTCACCCAGGTCAGGTCATTATTTTTCTCCTAGATGACTGAAATAACCTCAGGAATGTTTTCCCTGCCATTCTACCTCCCAGGACCTTGGTCTACACTGCAACCATAATTAGTATATGTTTTAAAAAATGTGTCTTTCATCATGGTACCCCCTTGCTTAAAGCATAGCTATTACTTCTCATTGCTATTAGGTTAAAGGCCACAGTCCTCTGGCTTCATCTTGTATGGTTTTACATCCTTCTTTCCGTCTGTGTCTTATCCAATGTTTTAGACGTTCTTCCTGTGAAAGAGCTTTTTGTTTCCAACAGCTTTAGTTAGGTAAACTGCACATATATGAAGTGTGTCATTTGATAGTTTTGACATATGTTTACACGTATGAAACGATAACCATAATCCAGACAGTTAACGTATTCATCACCCTTAAAAATCTCATGTCCCTTTAGAGTCCCTTATTATGAAGCTGCCAAATTGTTTTCTAAAGGAGTAGTATGGTTTTCCATTCCCACCAGCAGTCTGTGTCAGCACCAATTCCTACATACATATTCATGAACACTTAGTATTGTCAGCTTTTTAAATCCTAGCCATTCGGATGGATATTTAGTATATATCTCATTATGGTTTCAATATACATTTCCCTAATAACGGATGATGGTGAGCATATTTTCCTGTGCTTGTTTGCCATCTGTGTATCTTCTTTGAATTGTCCAAATCTTTGGTTGTTTTAAAAATTTGTTTGTTTGTGTTCTTAATTGTTGAGTTTTCAGAATTCTTTGTATAATCTAGACACAGTTCCTTCTTATTTTGTTTTCTTTTTTTTTTTTTGTGGTTGTTGTTGTTGTTTCCACTGAGGCATTTTATTTGCACATATATATTACATCCCTAGAAAAAGAATCCCAGGATTTCCCCTTCTGTGTGTTTTCATCTTGCTTCTTCATTGTCCATGACTGTAGCTGAGGTGGTCAGTATAATGAAACCAAACTGAGCAGATTATTCTGCCATTTTTCTAGATCTTTGCATTGTCCATCAATTCTGGGGCCAGTCACTCCATGCTTGCTTAACCTGCCTGTGATTTCACAACAATTTTCCCAACTCTGTGATCATCAATGATTTTAAATTCACCAGTGTAACCAGTGTAACCATCATCACAGTTAGAAAAAGGACAATGTCTTTGGAGCATGGCCTAGTAAGAACCTGGAGTTTGCTTCTCTTTTCAGTATTATGCTTTGGGGAGCATCTGCCACGACATTCACATGCATCATGATGGTGGCACAGAAAGATGGTGGAAAGAGCTAGATACAGTTCCTTTCTCACCTCCCTTTTTTTTGCAAGGTTTTTCTTCTCCCACTCTGTGACTTTTCCTTGTCTCAACAGTGTTTTTGAAGAGCAGTTTTTCTTTTTGGTGAAGTCCAGTTTACATATGCATTTGTTCTTGTATGATTGTTGCTTTTGGTTTTCGTATCTAAGAAATATTTGCATAGCACAAGGTCACAAAGCTTTTATCTCATGCTTTCTTTTAGAAGTTTTATAGTTTTAGGTCTTACATTTAGATCTATGACCCATTTTATATTCTTTTTTATTTGTGATACAGAGTATGGACACAAGTTCATTCTTTTGCATATGGATATCTAGTTGTTCAAGCACCATTTATTGAAAAGGCTGTGTTTTCTCCACTTTATGCCATTGTTCCTTTGTCATAATCAGTTGGCCACATATGTGAGGGTTTAAGTATTGGTTCTATTCTGTCTCATTGATCTCTTTGTCCATCTTTGTACAAATATTATGCTGTTTTAATCACTGCCAGTTTATAAGGATTTTTGAAATCAGGTAGTGTTTGTCGTCTTGCTCTGTTCTTTTCAGTGTTCTTCCGCTACTCTGGATCCTTTGCATTTCCACGTGAATTTTAGATTCAGTTTGTCTGTTTCTTCAAACAAACAAACAAACAAAAACCAACTCTGGTGGTCTTCTGGAATTTAAGTTTAGTTTATGTTGAATCTACACATTTATTTGGGGATAATTGACTTCTTGACAATATTGAATCTTTTAACCCCTGAACAGAGTATATATCTCTCCCTTGATATAGGCCTTTTAAAATTTTGTCAGTAATATTTTGTAGTGTTTAATATATAGGTCTTTCTGTCTTTTATGATATTAACTGTGATTGTTTTTTGTTTTTGTTTTTTTTTTTTTTAATTTTTTTTTTCAACGTTTTTTATTTATTTTTGGGACAGAGAGAGACAGAGCATGAACGGGGGAGGGGCAGAGAGAGAGAGGGAGACACAGAATCGGAAACAGGCTCCAGGCTCCGAGCCATCAGCCCAGAGCCTGACGCGGGGCTCGAACTCACGGGCCGCGAGATCGTGACCTGGCTGAAGTCGGACGCTTAACCGACTGCGCCACCCAGGCGCCCCAGATTGTTTTTTTTATTTTCAGTGCAGTTGTAAATAATATATCTTAAATTTAATTTTTTTTAATGTTTACTCTTGAGAGAGAGACAGAGCATGACTTGGGGAGGGGCGGAGAGAGAGGTAGACAGAATCTGAAGCAGGCTCCAGGCTCCAAGCTGTCAGTACAGAGCCCGACGTGGGGCTTGAACTCACCAACGGTGAGATCATGACCTGAGCCCAACTGAGCCACCCAGATGCCCCGAAATTTTAATTATTGATTCTTTATAGCTAATATATAGAAATACAGTTGATTTTTGTGTAAAGATTCTGTATCCTCCAACCTTGATAAATTTATATGTATAGATATATTTAATATTAGAGAGAGTACATGAGCAGGGGAGAGGGGCAGAGAGAGAGAGAAAGAGAGAGAGAGAGAGAGGGAGAGAATCTTAAGAACTCTCCATGCTCAGTGCGAGCCTGACATGGGGCTCCATCCCATGAGGCTGGGATCATAGCCTGAGCTGAAACCAAGAGGCAGACATTCAACCGACTGAGAGATCCATGTGCCATGGTAAATTCTTGTATTAATTCTAGTAGCATTTTTCTTAATTCTGTCAAATTTTCTATATAAGCAAAGGTCATAAAAATTCATTTTTAACTACTATTTTACTAACAATGGTAAATACTGTAGACTTGTAGCCAATACATTCTCTGTCACAACTAATCAGCTTTGCCATTGTACTATAAGAGCAGCCAATAGATACTGCATAAATTAATGGACATGGCTGTATTTTGATAAAATTTAATTTACCAAAACAAGTAACGTGGCCCACAGGTTGGAGTTTGCCAACTTCTATTTTTTGACCATGTCGTTGCTAATAGAGACAGTTTCACTTCATTTTCTATCTGGATGTCCTTTGTTGCTTTATCTTGTTTGCCCTGATTAGAACTGCTAGTATAGTGCTGAACAAAAGAAGTCATTCAGTGAATGTCATTCCTGTCTTCTTCCTGATCTTATAGGAAATGCATTCAGTTTTTCACCATTATATACAACGTTAGCTGTAGAGTTATCATGACTTGTTTTGTTTTGTTTTGTTTTAAATCATTTTGAAGTTCCCTTGTATTCCACGATTGCCAAAAGTTTTTATCTGGAATGGATGTTGAATTTTGACAAGGAACTTATCTACGGAGATGATCATATAATTTTCTTTTTTAAAATTTGTTAATATGGTGAATAACACTAATTCGTTTTTGAAACTTAAACCAACTCTGCATTTCTGGGATAAACCCCATTTGTTAACAACAAATTATCTCTTAGTGTATTGTTAGATTCCCCTCCCCACATACACACATGGCTGTAGTTTAATTAATTAATTAATTAATTAAATACAATTTATTATCAAGTTAGCTAACATACAGTGTATTCATTGTGCTCTTGGCTTTGGGAATATATTCCCATGATTCATTACTTACATACCACACCCAGTGCTCATCCCAACAAGTGCCCTCCTCAATGCCCATCACCTATTCTCCCCTTTCCTCCACCCCTCCATGAACCTTCAGTTTGTTCCCTGTATTTAAGAGTTTCTTATTATTTAACTCCCTATCTGTTTGAAACTATTTCCCCCTTCTATTCCTCCATGTTCTTCTGTTATGTTTCTCAAAATCCACATTTGAGTGAAAATATATATGTTTTTCTCTGACTGATTTCACCTCACATACTACCCTCCAGTTCCATCCATGTCGTTGCAAATGGCACGATTTCATTCTGTCTCATTGCCAAGTAATATCTATTGTATATATAAACCACATTACCCATTCATCAGTTGATGGACATTTGGGTTCTTTCCATAATTTGGTGATTCTTGATAGTATAAACGTTGGGGCACATGTGCCCCTATGAATCAGCACTCCTGTATCCCTTGGATATACGCCTAGTAGTGCAATTGCTGGGTTGTAGGGTAATTCTATTTTTAATTTTTTGAGGAACCTCCGCACTGTTTTCTGGAGCAGCGGCACCAACCATGCATTCCCACTGACAGTGCAAGAGAGTTCGCATTTCTGCACATCCTGACCAATGTCTGTTCCCTGAATTGTTAATTTTATCTACTCTGACCGGTGGGAGGTGGTATCCCAATGTGGTTTTGATTTGTATTTCCCTGATGATGAGCGACGTTGAACATCCTTTCATGTGCCTGTTGGCCATCTGGATGTCTTCTTTGGAAAAGTGTCTATTCATGTCTTCTGCCCATTTCTTCCCTGGATTATTTGTTTTTAGGGTGTTGAGTTTGGCCAATTCTTTCTAGAGTACGGGTACTAATCCTTTATCTAATATGTCATGTGCAGATATCTTCTCCCATTCCGTTGGTGCCTTTTAATTTTGTGGATTGTTTCCTTTGAAGTGCAGAAGCTTTCTACCTTGATGAGGTCCCAAGAGTCCAGTTTTGCTTTTATGTCCTTTGCCTTCGGAGGTGTGTTGAGTAGAAGTTGCTGTAGCCAAGGCCAAAGAGGTTGTGGCCTGTGTTCTCCTCCAGGGTTTTGATGGTTTCCTCTCTCACATTGAGACCTTTCATCCATTTTGAGTTTCTGCACGGTGTAAGAAACGTCCTGTTTCATTCTTCCGCATGTTGCTGTCCAGCCCTCCCAGCACCATTTGCTGAAGAGCCTTTTTCCCATTGGATACTCTTACCTGCTTTGCCAAGGTTTAGTTGGCCATACATTTGTGGGTCCATTTCTGGATTCTCTATTCCATTCGCCTTTGCGTCTCTTTTTGTGCCGACAGTATACTGCCTTGATGATTGCAGCTTTGTAGTAGAGGCTAACGTCTGGGATTGTGATGCCTCCAGCTTTGGTTTTCTTTTTCAACATTACTTTGGCTATCTGGGATTTTTGTGGTTCCATACAAATTGTAGGATTGTTTGTTCTAGCTCTGAGAATACTGGTGCAACCTTGATTGGGATTGCACTGAATGTGTAGATTGCTTTGGGTCGTTATCGACATTTTCACAATATTTCTTCTTCCAGTCCATGAGCATGGAATATTTTTCCATTTCTTTGTGTCTTCTTTAATTTCTTTGATATGTTTTCTATAGTTTTCAAGATACAAATCTCTTATAGCTTTGGTCAGGTTGATTCCTAGGTATTTTATGGTTCTTGGTGTAATTGTAAATGAGCTCGGTTTCTTGATTTCTCTTTCTGTGGCTTCATTATTGGTATATAGAAGTGCAATCAATTTCTGTGTGTTGATTTTGTATCCTGTGACTTCGCTGAATTCATTTATCAGTTGGAGCAGCTTTTTGGTGGAGTCTTTCGGGTTTTCCATGTAGAGTATCATGCCATCTGCGAAAAGTGTAAGTTTAACTTCTTCTTTGCCAATTTGGATGTGTTTTATTTCATTTTGTTGTGTGATTGCTGAGGCTAGGCCTTCCAACACTATGTTCAATAACACTGGTGAGAATGGACGTCCCTTTCGTGTTCCTTATCTTCGGCGGGCAGGGTAGGGGGGAAGTTCTCTGTTTCTCCCCATTGAGGATATTCACAGCAGGCTCCTCATATATGGCTTTTATGATGTTAAGGTATGTTCCTTGTATCCCAACTTTCTTGAGGGTTTCTTATTAACAAAGGATGCTGTATTTTGTCAAATGTTTTTTTTCTGTAATTATTGACAGGATCATATGAGTGATCGTATCCTTTCTTCTATTAAGGTGATGTATCATTTTGATTGATTTGCGAATATTGAACCAGCCCTGTAGCCCAGGAATGAATCCCACTTGATCATGGTGAAGAATTCTTTCATATACTACCGAATTGGATTTGCTAGTATCTTGTTAAGAATTTTGGCATCCATGTTCATCAGGAATATTGGCCTGTCATTCTCCTTTTTAGTGGGGTCTCTGTGTTTGGAATCAAGGTAATGCTAGCTTCATAGAAAGAGTCCGGAAGCTTTTCTTCCATTTGTTCAACAGCTGGAAAAGAATCGGTATTAACTCTGCTTTAAATGTCTGGTAGAATTCCTGGGGGAAGACTTCTGGCCCAGGAATCATATTTCTTGGGAGATTTTTGATAACTGATTGAATTTCTTCTCTGGTTATGGGTATGTTCAAATTTTCTATTTCTTCACATTTGAGTTTGTGTAATGTGTAGTTGTCTAGGTATGTGTCCATTTCTTCCAGGTTGTCCAGTTTGTTGGCATATACATTTTCGTAGTATTCTCTAATAAATGTATTTCTGTGGTGTTGATTGTGACCTCTCCTTTTTCATTCATGATTTTATCTATTTGGATTCTCTTTTCTTTTTGAGAAAGCTGGCTAGGGGGTTATCAAGTTTATTTACTCTTTAAAAAAAAACAACTCTTTCTTAGATTCATTGATTTGTTCTATTTTTTTGTTTGTTTTTTGGGGTTTTTCTTTTGGAATCTATAGTGTTTATTTCTGCTCTAATCTTTCTTATTTCTTCTAGTGGCTGTAGGGTTTCTTTGCTGTTCTTCTAGTTTCTTTAGGTGTGAGGTTCGATTTTGTATTTCAGATTGTTCTTATTTCTTGAGAAAGGCCTGGATGGCAATGTGTTTTCCTTTTAGGGCTGCCTTTGCTGCATCCCGAAGGGGTTGGACTGTCATGTTTTCATTTTCATTTGCCTGCATATATTTTTTCTCATTTTTCCTTTCATCATCTGGTTGGCCCATTCTTTCTCCAGTATGATGTTCTTTAACCTCCTTGCATTTAGAGGCTTCCCAAACTTTTTCTTTTGTTTGATTTCAATTTTCATAGTGTTGTGAATGAAAATACGCATGGTGTGATCTCCGTTCTTTTATATTTATGGAGGGCTGTTTTGTGACCCACTGTATGATCTGTTTTGGAGAATGTAGACTAGAGAAGAACGTAGACTAGAGAAGAATGTGTATTCTGCTGCTGCTGGATGAAATATCTGAATAGATCTGTCAAATCCATCTGGTCCAGCGATTCCTTCAGGGCCTTTGTTTCTTTACCGATTTTGTGCCTAGGTGATCTGTCCGTTGTTGTTAGGGAGTATTAAAGTCACCTGCAATTTCCATATGATTATAAATAAGATTGCTTATGTTTGTGATTAATCAAGGTATATATTTGGGGGCTCTCAAGTTGGGAGCACCAACATTTACAATTGTTAGCTCTTCTTGATGGATATATCCCTTAATTATGATATAATGCCCTTCGCCATTTCTTGTTAGAGACTTTATGTTAAAATCTCATTTGTCTGATCTAAGTATGGCTACCCCAGCTTTCTTTTGACTTCCAGTAGCATAATACATGCTACTATATCCCCTAACCTTCAATCTAATGGTGTCCTCATGTCTCAAATAAGTTTCTTGTAGACAGCATATAGATGGATTTTGTTTTTTAATCCATTCTGATACCCTATGTGTTTGATAAGGGCATTTAGTCCATTCACATTCAGAGTGATTATTTAAAGATATGGATTTCATGTCATTGTGTTGTCTGGAGCTTTCATGCTTGTGGTGATGTTTCTGGTCCTTTGTAGCCTTGACAACATTCCACTCACAGAGTCTCCTTAGGATCTCCTGCAGGGCTGGTTTAGGGGTCATGAGCTCTTGTAGTTTTTGTTTTTCTGGGAAAGCCTATCTCTCCCTCTATTCTGAATGACATCCTTGCTGGAGAAAGGATTCTTAGCTGCATGTTTTCCTATTCATCACATGGCCTTTTTCCTACCATCACCTCCTGGCCTGCCAAGTTTCAGCTGGCTGGTCTGCTACTACCCATATGTGTCTACCTTTGTAGGTTAAGGCCCGTTTGTCCCTTGCTGCTTTCAGAGTTCTCTTTTCTCTTTGTAACTTGCCAGCTTCACTATGATATGCTGTGGAGAAGACCTATTGTTGAATCTGAAGAGAGTTGTCTGTGCCTTTTGGATTTGGATGTCTGCTTCCTTCTCCAGATTAGGGAGGTTCTCACCTATAATTTGTTCAAGTAAACCTTCTGCCCTTTTTCTATCTCTCTCTTATGCTGGAAGTCTTATGATCCGGATATTATTACATTTCATCGAATCACTTAGTTTTCTAATACTCCCCTCATGGTCTAATATTTTCTTATCACCCTTTTTCTTGGCTTCGTCATGTTCCATAATTTCATCTTCTATGTCACTTATTCTCCCCTCTGTTTCCTCCATCTTTGCTGTTGCTGCATCTAGTTTATTTTGCATCTTATTTACAGTATTTCTTAATTGCTGTGACAATTTCTTAGTTCCTTGATCCCTGCAGCAAAAGATTCTCTGCTGTCTTCTATGCTTTTTTGTAAGCTCAGCTTTTAATCTTACAAAAATTATTCTAAATTCTTGAACCGATATTGTTTATATCGTTTTGAGCAATTCTCTAGCTCTCATTTCTTCCTGGAGTTTCTTTTGAGAATTCTTACATTTCATCAGTGTTCGGTACTTTATGTGTTTTCCTAGTTGTCATGTGTCCTGCACCTGTGAGCACTTTCCAGGGCCTGGCCCTTCAACAGGTATCTTTGGAGTGTGTTTCATGCTCTCTGTTGTGACTCTGGTTGCTTTATTTCCCTACTCATATTGGTGGGTTGGTCATTCCAGCAGGTGTGCTTAGATTTTAAACAGTTGGGGGGGGTGATGGAGATTTATGAGTTTTTCTATCTTAGCTAATGTGAATAGATACTGTCCCTTGTGCTGTGGGAGCAGCAGGCAGTGTTTCCTCTACTCTTTTCAGATTTTTTTCCCTTGATGACTTCCTTCCATGTATGCACTGGTTGTTATTCTGCCGAATAGCCAAAGGGGACCCTGTGCAGATGCCCAGGGTTCTTTCTGTGTCCTGCTTTCTCGTCTCCTGGATGCTGACCTGTCGTCTCTATCTGCCTTGACTTCACCAGACTCTCAGTTTTGCTTCCTCGAATCAAGGAGTCTGATGAAATCTACTTAAATAATTTATGTCTCCTGTGTCGTAGCCTGAAATCTCTCTCAAGGCAGTGAGCTTGGGCATACATGTTAGGCAAACGTGTTTGGTTTTCAGGGATCATGTTCCTTCATTGAAGTTCTGCGTCTTGAAAATCATGTTAAAATTGTATTTTGTCTGTTTTGTTTTTGCTTGCTTCAGGTAGGAAGATCAATTAGTACGTGTTACACCATCTTGGCCAGGAGCAGATTACAGTGGAACTTCGGCACATGCTCTAGACTGTCGAGAGTGCTTGTCTTCCTCCTTTGCTTAATTGCCTCCTGCTCCTCCTTCATTCCTCAGTATAGTTATCTCTTCGTCAGGGACATCTATCTTCCTTGGGCCCAATCTAGATCAAGTTATGATCACAGAACTCTGTCTTCTAATAGGAACTATCTGAATTTAGAATTACCGTTTGAGTTGTCTTTCTCCTTCACTAGACTTTAAGCTAATCGAGAGCCAGGGGTCTTCTCTATTGTATCTGTAGAGCTGAGTGTAACATCTTCCATTGAAGTTATATATTTATTCAATGTGTGAATGAGTGAATTGAAGATGCACAGGCCTGTATATACAAAAAGTACTCATTTATTTTATTTCTGTTTCTTCTCTGATGCAGATTATGCTGGCTTCTTGAAAATCCAAGATATACGTGTTTCTTATTAGAAATTAAGGAAACTTAACAAAAAATCACTGTAAACTTCTTATGGGAAAAATGACAAAAAAGGAAAAAATGGTTAGTGCACTACAAAACGAGCTACGAGAAGCCAAAGACATGATATCACGGTTAGAGCATCAAAAAGTGGAATGGGAACGTGAATTCTGCTCTTGGCTTGAAGGAAATGTTTCAACTGTTTCCTTTTATACTACAGATGTGTAGGGAAAATTTTGTAATTGCTGACTTACCTTATGGGATTTTCCTGGAAAGAATACTTGTTTAGTGCTGTGAGGTGTGCGATTCTTGGAAATAACACAGCAAGTTCTTAATAGAAAATACTTATAATTTAATGTGTATTCCAAATCACAATTTTAACGGCCATATAAAAGTCCACCATAGTCCAAGAAACATCATTATTGAAGAGATTGAATTCTGCTTGTTTTTCATCTTTCATTATTTTAATTAATGCTGTCAGGAATGTCTTTTATATAAAACTGTTTCTACATGCCTGGTTACTTACTTGGAATCAATTCTTCAATATAATATAATCTGGTTAAAGTATAAAAATTTAAAAAAAAGACTTTGATCCATATTTTTTAAATTGTTCTCAGGAAAGTTTATATTACTTTGTGTATCTACCAACAGATTATAAAATGGTCAATTTTCTCAAGACAGTAAAATTCCCCTAAATTGATCCGTTTGCTTCTTAACATGCAGGGGTTAAAAGGTAAAGTGGGGGTGCCTGCGTGGCTCAGTTGGTTAAGCATCTGGCTTCGGCTCAGGTGATGATCTCTTGAGTTTGAGCCTTGCTTTGGGTGGGCTCGAGCCCGGCTTTAGGTGAGCACGAGCGCCACTTCGGGTGAGCTCCTCTTCTCTCACTGTCTCTCCCTCTCTGTCTGCCCTTCGTGGGATTCTGTCTCTCTTGCTCTCTCTCTGACGTCGCTCACTTGTGTCATCTCTCTCTCAACAAAAAATTTAAACAATGGAAACTGGGGGCGCCTGGGTGGCTCAGTCAAGCGTCCGACTTTGGTTCAGGTCATGATCTCAGGGTTCGTGAGTTTGAGCCCCACATCGAGCTGTGTGTTGTCAGTGCAGAGCCCACTTCGGATTTTCTGCCTCCCTCTCTCTCTCTCTCCCCCTTTGTTTGCATGGGCTCTCCCTTTCTCTCTCAAAAATGAATAAACATTAAAAAAAGTAATACGGAAAGTGATTACTGATAAGTTTTTTCAACATCTCTGTCATAACATTTAATTCAAGAGTGTATGCTGAAAGGTCATATTACTCTATTGTTTACTTAATCAATACGTATCCTGTGTTGTTCTAAAAGGGACGTTTAAGTGATTCGTAAAGTAGGTAATCACCCTCAACAAGGTAAGTTGCAAGTGTTGTGGAAGAAGAAACAAAAATTATAGGCAACAGATATTAGACTCGTCAGCATAGTCTTGGATGACAGTGCACGTGTATGTTGTGTAAACAACATCCACAAATGCTCTCTTACACTGCACATCATTTTTGGAGGTACCTGTAAGGTTTCGTCAAGTGGAAATTTTATTTCCAGGAAATTGATAAACTTGCTTATAAACAGCAACTTCTCCTTTTAATGAGAAACTGAATTATCTGTCCTATGGAGGAATAATTATACCTGTGGGAAAGGGGATAATTTTCAACTCTAACTTTCCTGAATAATTTCAAACTTCCTTTCCTACAACATCTACCAGAGTTATTACTGACTAAAACTAACTAAATTGCATAATGCTTTCTCCTGGCTTTTTTCAACTGTATATATGGTTTGGAAGAGATTAAAACGACAAATTAAAAACATGAGCCTTACAAGGAAAACAATTGGAGAACATAGTAATTTTTCATTTGAATAATAAGCCAACATTTGTGGAACCAGATCATAAAATGAACTTTTTTTGAAATTTTAAAAGAAGCACATGTAGGGGTGCCTGGGTGGCTCAGTAGGTTGAGCATCCGACTTCAGCTCAGGTCACGATCTCGGGGTCCGTGAGTTCGAGCCCACCGTCGGGCTCTGGGCTGATGGCTCAGAGCCTGGAGCCTGCTTCCGATTCTGTGTCTCCCTCTCACTCTGTGCCTCCCCCGTTCATGCTTTCTCTCTATCTATGTCTTAAAAAGTAAATAAATGTTAAAAAAAAGGAATTAAAAAAAATAAAAGAAGCGCATGTAATTGCAGATATACCTTAAAACAAGAAAAAGAAGAAGAAAGAAGAAATCCTGATATGTTATATGAAAATATTAGGGAAAAGTTAAGGAGCAACAAAGACTATTATAAGAAAGAAGTTGAAAGAAAACAAGTTCAACTCGCTCTTAGAACGCTAAACATGGAATTGAAGGCCACAAAAAATCACGTAAATAAGATTTTGATAAAAACTGTATTTCCATCAATATTACATAGTGCAATACATATATATTTTATAATATCCCTTTGACTCAATATATATTATTTAGGTTTAAAATAAATTTAAACATGGGATCATGTTCTTTTGAACATTTTTTTAAAGTTTTCCTCTTCAATTTTTAAACTTTTTTTTTAACGGTATGAGACCAGAATCATAATGAAATGTGTCTCCAGGTTGTAGAAGAGCGCAATGACACTCAGTGGCAACTTTCTCCAGATCAGAAGGCCAGAGTCTTACAAGATGGAAGTCTAAACAATCACCTTTACAAGCAAAAGGAGGTAGAAATGGCTCATAAGAAAACTAATTCTAAGGTATCTTCTTTAGTTATTTGGAAGTACATGTGTGTATGTATTTGTATACATTCTATGTTTTAGTTATTACTTTTACTCCGTGTGTGTGTATAAATATATATATATGTATATATGAAACTGAACTCTGTTCATCATGGAAACTATAGAGGATTTTAAAAGCACGTATATTTTGCGGAGGGGCATGGGGACGGTGGCATTTTTGCTTCACTGGATAAAATAATATTCTTGATTAAATGCATTTGTCTGCAACAACTAGTGACATTCATAATGTCCTCATCCAAAGGAGAGGCTTTTATTACTTTCTGTAGGAATTGAGCTTTCCCTAATCACAAAACTATTTCTACTAGCAACATGTGTTTTGGTTTTGAACAGTTACTTCACTGCCTTGATATATTACTAGGTTAGTTGAACACTTCGCTAATGGACAGGAGGACGAGTGTAGCCAGTTCCCTGATCATATTTTCGGTATCAAGTCTCCTACTTTTGAGAAAAGTAACAGTTTTGCTTCAAGTAGCATCCTATTTCATTACAAGGAACTTTTGATAACAATGTTATGCTGTGGTATATACTTAATGATAATATATTGATAGGAATTTTATTCCTAATAAAATATTTGAGTGTATTTCCCTCTTTTATATTTGTTACTGTTATCACATGAAGAGGAAATACAAGTTATTGCAGCAGTAAATAATCTCATGATTTTCTAAGAGATGTATAAATTTCACCTTATTTCCTATGAGTATTTTGAAATACAAGACTTCTTTCGCACTTGTGTATTTACACTAGAGAAGTGGCAGTGGTTGGTGCAAGAGCACTAGTTGTGGAGTGAGAAGACCTGGGCAGAGTCCTGCAGCTCACCATTTTAATCTCTCCATTCTAGAATTGTTATAACCAAATGAGTTCATTGATGTATGTAGAAGTGTTTCTATTATAGTACAGTGCCTAGATTTGTCAGTTATCAATAGACATAATTCTTATAACTGACTATGGAAATGGTAGCAAAGTAGATATCTATGAAATATTCTCAGGAAAGAAGAATTTTAGGATATTTAATCTGTCCGAGTATATGCAGAGCTAAGGATTTTACTGTGGGGTAGCTTGTTCGATATCTACTGTAAACTAAATTTTTAAGTGTAGTCAGATTTATTAATCTTTTATTTCAGGCCTTCGGGTTTGTTGTAAATCAGAGAAAGGCTTTTCCAATTCTGAGATTCTGAACACTTTTCTCACCAATTCTTTTTTACTTTCATGCCTTCATTATGTTAAGTTAAAGTTCTGAACTTTTGGGAACTTATGCTTGTATAAAATGTGAGATTTGGAGCCAACTGTATTTTTTTCCAGTTGGATATTCACTTACTGTAATCTTCCTTCCTTCCTTCCTTCCTTCTTTCCTTCCTTTCTTTTTATGTTTCTTTATTCATTAGAGAGAGAGAATACAAGCAGGGGAGGGGCAGGGAGAGGGAGAGCGAGAATTCTGAGCAGGCTCCTGACTGTCAGCACAGAGCCTGATGTGGGGCTTGAACACACAGAATGTCAGATCATTCCCTGAGCCAAAATCAAGAGTCAGACACTTAACCAATTGAACCACCCTGGCACCCCCTGCAACCTTTTCATTGTTGAAACATAGATGATACTTTCATTTCAAAGAAAATCATGATACTGCCATTTTATTGAGTGCTATCTGAAAATGTGCTTGGTTTTACTTAGCTTTCTGATAATCATGAGAAAACACAAGATCTGTTGCATAAAAACCACATGTTGCAGGATGAAATTGTCATGTTAAGACTGGAAAGAGACACCATAAAAAATCAGAACTAGGCAGGGAGAAAACATCTTTTGTGTCTTTGAATTCAGTGAACAAAATTGTGTATGTGTTACAAAAAGACGGTGAATTGATGTATGTGTTGATATTTCTCAAAGTACGTATGTGAGAGTTGTCTATTAACATAATTTAATAATAAGATGGTTTAGAAAATCTGTAACAGAAATGTCTTATTAGGTAGTTGTGAGACAACTTCAACAAGAACTGGCTGATACTCTGAAGAAACAGTCTATGTCAGAGGCTTCCCCAGAAGTTACATCATAAATTCTTCTAGAAGATGAAACACGGGATCTCAAGAAGAAATTAGGTCAAATCAGAAGTCTGGTATGTAGTGAATGTAACCTGTCAACAGCTAACTTATAGCTCGTTAAATGATATAAAGTGTTTTAGGATACCAATTTCCATGGACCGCTTTCTTTGGTATTTTCATTATAATTAATTTATTATGATTTTAGTATCTTTACATTGCAATTATTTCGTAAACTTCTGCCTCTTCTTCTCCTATTGGTGTTATACATTGTTTTCTTATAATACTTACTCTTAGGAAAGTTGAGGCTTTTGTATCCTTCCTCACAGAAATTGAGAGACTTTTTTCGTTCTTTCTTTAAAATTTTTGTGACAGTTTATTTATTTTGAGAGAGAAAGAGTGAGGGAGAGTGTGTGCGTGCATGTTAACAGGGGAGGGGCAGAGAGAGGAGAGAGAGAGAATGCCAAGCAGGCTCCATGCTGTCAGTGTAGAGCCAATGTGAAGTTCAGTCTCATGAACAGTGAGATCATGACCTGAGCTGAAAGCAAGAATTGGACACTTAACTGAAGTAGCCACCCGGGTGCCCAAGGGACTTTTGCCCCTACTAAACAATCTTTTTAATGATATCTCTATTACCATGATGAGGCGAGCTGGATCAAATCAGAAGATAATGTTTAATGGAATGTTTCAGATAATTGTCTTAGTTCTCATCTTCCCTTTTGGGAAGAATGCGTATTGATTTCAGGATGACTTGTACAGAAATATCACTTAACAATCCACTTGAACTTCGGCATTTCCTTCATTTTCTTTGCCTTTAAGACATATTGTCAAAGCACGGAAATATTCAGATCATGTGTAGTATGGACGCCCAAAAGGCGAGAATTAAGAACAGTCTCTGTGTCCTGCCATTGGGTTTTTTTAAAGCTTTTTTGAGGTACAATACACATACCATGAAAGTCACCCATTCGCCATGCACAGTTCACTGTCTCTGTGTACACTCGTGCAACCATCACTGCCATCAAGTAGAATGTTTTCCTCACCCTGAAAGGAAACCCTTCCCCGTTGCCCCCCCGCCTCAGGCAACCACCAGTCTACTACTTAGTCTCTCAATGGCGTTGCCTCTTGTGAATATTTCATATAAATGGAGTCACACAATGTGTGGTCCCTTGGGACTAGCTAGCTTCACTTAATGTGTTCTGGGTTCTTCTGTGTTGGTTACAGCTTATATCAGTGCTTCATTTATTTTTATTGTCAAACAGTACTCCCTTGTGGGCTAAAGCCCTTGTTCATTCATCAGTTGATGGACATTTAGGTTGTGTCCACTTCTTTCCTATTAATACTGCTGCTTATGAACAATCACGTAGTCCTTGTGTGGACCTCCGTTTTTAATGTCTCTGCCATCAGATTTTATGCTCTGAGTTATTTGGGTTGATTTCACCATCTCTCAGCCATTCGTCATGCTGTCCTTACTGTCTTTTTAGTTTCTGTTCCTCTTGAGTAAACCTATGTTATTCAGACTTGGCTCACAGTCTCCTTTCCAGTGAACTTTCTCTGACTGTTCTAACTCCCATTAGCTTTAACTCTCTTGACACTTGTCATCTAGCCTGTGAAGAAAAATTCAGTCCTTTATTTGTCATTATTAATTTTTTTCATGACAGGTAATTTCGTCTTCCTAAGTATAAATTTAAGGGATAGTAATAATTGATACGTGTGGTACTTATCCTTGTATAAATTGAAAATATTTTAACTTAACAGCTTTTCTGATAAAATTAAGTGCTTTATACCGTATCAATAAATTCTTCTTGGAAACATTGGTATAACAAAGCTTTCACTCTAAATATATGCTAAGAAATGAAATACTAAATTGAGGGTTACCTGGCTGGCTCCAGTCCTATCAGAGTCTGCCTTTGGCTCAGGTCATGATCTCCATGTTCTTGAGATGGAGCCCTGCATCGGGCTTTCTGCTGTCAACAGAGCCTGCTTTGGATCTGTTGTGTTCCTGACGTTCTGCGCCACTCAGACTCGTGCTCTGTATCAAAAATTAAACGTTAAAAAAATGTGTGTATATCTCTATACACACACACTTATATAAGTAAAACAATTAATGAAAGCACTTAATCAAATAGAGGAGAAATGTTCAAGTGTTTAGTTCTTGTTTCCCTCTCACTATGAAAAAGCACGCTAAATTTGTCTTCTTTACACAGCCAGAACTGGGATTTAAAAAAAGAAATTTTTTTAACGTTTATTTACTTTAGAGACAGAGAGAGACAGAGCATGAACGGGGGAGGGTCAGAGAGAGGGAGACACACAATCTGAAACAGGCTCCAGGCTCTGAGCTGTCAGTACAGAGGCCCGACGCAGGGCTCAAACTCACGGACCGCGAGATCATGACCTGAGCCGAAGTTGGCCGCTTTTAACCGAGTCACCCAGGCGCCCCCAAACTGGGATTTACAGATTTATAGCACTTTACCAACTGCAAATATCTGGGGACAGCTTTTCTGATATGCTTTTACCACAAAGCCTTAATCTCTTCATCAGAGTACATGCTAAAGCAGCCTAACGTAAACAGTATGGACATGAAACGATTGAGGAACTTTAGTTTCACAAGACTCGATTATTTCCATGTCAGTGGCTTTCCCTTGCCTCTGATGGTCATGTAAAGGATCTACTACTCAGTAAAGGAGGTGCTATTTGTACCGTAGTCTGTGAACATTGTCCACTGCGTGGTAAAGAGAGGAAGTATGTTAAAATGATTATAAGTGGGAAAAAGTACTGTTGGCTAGTGGCATTGGCAAAGTTTTTGAAGTACTGAGGAGATTCTGGGCCTCATGCTCCCCATTTGCTACCACTTGCGGTGGAATGAAGAATAACTTCAGTATAATTTGTATAGGGGAAAACTTGTATTGACAGGCCACCTGCCTAAACTATCACATTGTACTGGAATGCTAACTATAGCAACAGTAACCATGCTACATGCAGACACTTAGAGCTGACTATGTTCCACATACCCTTCTAACTTTTTGATTCCTTATTTCCTAATTTAATCTTCCCAACCTCCCAGTGGGGTAGATACTATTATTTATTTAGAGATCACTTTTTTAAGGTCCTTTGTTTTGAGAAAGAGAGAGAGAGAGACAGAGAGATTGTGGGGAAGGGCATGTAGGGAGAGAGAGAAAAAGGGGGAGAGAGAGAGAGAGGGAGAGAGACGGAGAGAGAGAGCGAATCCCAAGCAGGCTCCTCGCTGTCCATGCAGAGCTCGATGTGGGGCTCAATCACATGACCCTGAGATCATGTCCTGAGCCGAAATCAAGAGCCAGACGCTGACCCGACTGAGCCACTCAGGTACCCCAGTAGGTGCTGTTATTACCTTCATTTTACAGATGCAGAGACTGAGACACGGAAGTTTTAGGTAGTGTGCTCAAGGTCTTACAGCTCATAACCAGCAGAACTGGGAATTCAGACCAGGCATTCTGGCCCCTACTAGGATATTGCTTCTAAAAATTTCATCATTTTGTTGTCACTGAAAACAGCTTGTTCAGTTTTGTAATCATGAGAATAGCAACGGCATTCACCTATGTGAATATGTAAAATCATAGTTGATGTGGTGCTTGGAATATGAAACTAGAAATGTTTACCATAAGGTAAATTCCTATATTTCCCCATTTGACCAATAGATACATTTGAAGGTTTATCTGATCATATATAATTTAAAAACATTAACAATTTTATGTTTTTGTAGGAGAGTAAGGCTGGTAAACTATCCTGTAAGAGTGTTGAAACATTTCGTCTTTTGTAGGCCATAGTCTCTGTTGCAGAAGCTGAACTCTTGTTATGGCCTCAAAGTAGCCGTCAGTCAGCATGTAGAGGAGAGAGAGGCTGGCTCCAAAAAGATTTTACTTACATCGGCGCTTGGGCGGTATAGTTGCTTGAGGTCCTGACTCTTAATTTCCACTCAGGTCATGATCCCAAATCCCACATCATGAGACCGGTCATGAGGCCGAGGCCCACATCAGGCTTTGCCCTGAGCTTGCAGCCTGCTTACCATTTTCTCTGTCTCTCCCTCTGTCTCTCTTCCCCACTTCTGCATATTCTCTCACTGTCTCTCTCTCAGGTCAAAAAAAATAAAGTAACAGGCGATGGTGTTTTACTATATTTTCAGTGGTTAAAATTATTTTTTTCTTTATTTTAGTTGCAGGAAGAACAGGAACGACATGCAGAGGCCGTAAGATATACTGAGGAGATGAAAGATCATGTGCAAAAGTATAATTTAAGCCTCACAGAAAATGACTTTTTTATTTATAAAGAAGATAAACAGTGTAGTATGGGAAATGTATTATTTATGCCAGTATATCATTGTTAAGCTGGATACAAAGTCCAGCTTTGGGCTATTTTGAAATGCAAAATTGTGGCATATTATGTCTCACTTTTGCACCTTATCCACAAAAAAAATGAAAGGGAACATTCCCAAATCTTCCTCTTGATAAAATTTAAAGAATTTCTGTAAGACCTTCATTTGTTCAGAAACTATATGATGTTGTTTTAAATTTATGTGCGAGAATAATTATCTTAAGATCTGCCTTTTAGGCTACAGGTTAAAAATGCCACGGAAGAAGCAACCAGCAAACATCAAGCGGCCCAAATTCAAGATCTTGAGAGCAACGTGATAAAGACAAGTTTAGTAAGTCGGGTTCTTAATGTCTGTCCTACTGAAAAGGAATCCTTATTTCACTAGTAGTAGTACATAAGTATGTTTTGGATCCTATGGAAAATCTCACTGCTCCAAAGGTTTGGTTGATATTATTCCTACTTGCTACAATGTTGTAATTCTTCAATATAGATGAAGTTGATTGAACTCATAAAGTAATGGTGTTTATAGTGAGATTTTCATAAAAACATTGTGAGAGTCTAAAAAAAGCAACATTTTATCTATATCCCAGTGAACGTTTTGTTTTGTCCACGTTTTGGCTACTGTTAATAATGCTGCTGTGAACGTTGGCATACAGATGTGTGAGTCCCTGCTAATATTTTTCAACGTGTTTCAAACTTCCGCATACTTTGAGTGACCATGTCATCTTGAATTCTGTCTTTCTCTTGTAGTCTCAACCCTTCAGTGAGAGTTTGAGAACGGGTTATTTTCATGATGAATTGTAATTTGTAATTACAAGTTTGCAATATACTGTCTTCGTCAAGAATGACTAGCAGGTCTTTATGCAAACGTCCTTCTCAAAGGAATGGACTTTTCTCTTTGTTGGATTTTGTAAATGACAAGAAATGCCAGTGAAAAAGTAGAAATGTCTGCTCTGTCAGGGCCTTACCTAGTAACATAGTGCTCCTACCATTGCAAGTTCAGAAACCCATTTTCTTTTTCCACTCACTTGAGTTCATCAGCCTTTCAGAGATTTCACAATTCAATCTCAGAAAAGACTAATGTGCCATTCAGGATTCTAATTTATTGATATGTAGTGAAACCCCAACTGTTTTCCAAGCAGAACAATTAATGTCCCCCACTCTCACCCTCCTTTGGAGGATGCTCATTGTAAATCCTAAGCGGGAGCAAGGAGATAGATACACTGACCAACTCTTTTCTGTCAGTCACAAAAGCTGTATAATATATATACATGCAAGTTTCATTAGATAGCTATACCCGTCAGGGGAATTAGAACATTCTGTTGACTGGTCCTTTTTGTGGCTGAAGAGTCATTGAAAATCATTTTCTTTTCTAGACGTCTTACAAATGAGTCACATTGTAATAGGGAACTTTTCAGGCGAGTAATATGACACTCTGTTGATCAGTCTTCTATGAATGAGAGTGCTAGGCCTTGTCCTGCTACTGTGCCCTAAAGAAATCATGAAGGTCTCAAAAACTAAAATTTGTAAGCATATGCGAAGCTGATGAAGCTTATTAAAGAATAACGAGGGAGTTTCTGTACATCTCTATAGAAAGGAATTAGGGTCATGGTATGAAATTAGCTGCCACTTTAAGGTCTTCTCTGTGAATCAAAAACTTAAGATTGCATTCGGGCAACTCAGTCCATAGCTCTGACTTCTCTAGAAGGTCCTTATCTCCTGATTCCCCAACCAGAGGCTTCCTGGGTTGAGAAATATTTTGGTGAGCCTGGCGTGGTTCCTCTTTTTGTTTTATAGTTTTTATTTTTTTTTAAATTTGCATCCAAATTAGTTAGCATTTAGTGAAGCAATGATTTCAGGAGTAGATTCCTTAATGCCCCTTACCCATTTAGCACATCCCCCCTCCCACAACCCCTCCAGCAATCTTGTTTGTTCTCCATATTTATGAGTCTCTTGTGTTTGTCCTCCTCCCTGTTTTTATATTATTTTTGTTTCTTTTCCCTTTTGTTCCTCTGTTTTGTCTCTTAAAGTCCTCATACGAGGGAAGTCATATGATTTTTGTCTTTCTCCGACTAATTTCACTTAGCATAATATGCTCCAGTTCCATCCACGTAGTTGCAAATGGCAAGATTTCATTCTTTTTGATTGCCGAGTAATACTCCATGGAATATATACATACCACATCTTCTTTTTTTAATTTTTGTTAACGTTTTACTCATTTTTGAGACAGGGGAGACAGATCGTGAACAGGGGAGGGTCAGAGAGAGGGAGACACAGAATCTGAAACAGGTCCAGGCTCTGAGCTGTCAGCACACAGCTCGAAGCGAGGCTCGAACTCACGGACCGTGAGATCATGACGTGAGCCGAAGTCAGCCGCTTAACCGACTGAGCCACCCAGGCGCCACATACCACATCTTCTTTTCCGTTCATCCATTGGTGGACAGTTGGGCTCTTTGCATACTGTGGCTATTGTTGAGAATGCTGCTATAAACATGGCAGTGCATGTGTCCCTTTGAAAGAGCACACATGTATCCTTTGCATAAATGCCTAGTAGTGCAATTGCTGGGTTGTAGGGTAGGTGTATTTTTAGTTTTTTGAGGAAACTCCATACTGTTTTCCAGAGTGGCTGCACCAGCTTGCATTGCCACCATCAGTGGAAAAGAGATCCTCTTCTCTGCATCCTCACCAACATCTGTTGTTGCCTGAGTTGTTAATGTAAGCTTTTCTGACAGGCGCAAGGTGGTATCTCAGTGTGGTTTTGATTTGTATGGCCATCTGGATGTCTTCTTTGGAGCAGTGTCTATTCATGTCTTTTGCCCATTACTTCACTGGATGACTTGTGTTCTGGGTGTTCAGTTTGAGAAGTTCTTTGTAGATTTTGGATACTAACCCTTTATCTGATATGTCATTTGCAAATACCTTCTCCCGTTCTGTCGGTTTCCTTTTAGTTTTTTGATTGTTTCCTTCGCTGTGCAGAAACTTTTTTATTTTGATGAGGTCCCCCTAGTACATTTTTGTCTTTGTTTCCCTTGCCTCCGGAGACCTTTTGAATAGGAAGCTGTTGCAGGCAAGATCAAAGAGGGTTTTGCCTGCTTTCTCCTCGAGGATTGTGTGGCTTCCTGTCTTCCATTGAGGTCTTTCACACATTTTGAGGTTATTTTTTGTGTAATGAACAACTTTTTATGTGAACACGTTTTGATTTCTCTTGGGTGTATACCTAAAAATACAGTTGCTGGTTCATATGGTAACTCTGTTAAATAAACCTATTTTGTTTTTTTTTGTTTTGTTTTTTTTCAACCTTTTGAGGAGGGGCAGGCACCTGGGTGGCTCAGCCGGTTGAGTGTCCAGCTCTTGATTTCAGTTCAGGTCATGATCTCAGGGTTGAGGAATCAAGCCCTACATTGGGCTCTGCTCTGAGCATGGAACCTGCTTGGGATTCTCTCCCCACTCTCCTCTGTCCCTCTACCCCACTTGTGCACTCTCTCTCAAATAAGTTTGGAAGAATTGTTTTTCTAGTTTAAACATTTGAGGAACTGCCAGACTGTTTCCAAAGTGGCAGCTTTACATTTTCATCCGTAGTTTTTGAGAGTTCCCATTTTCCTGATTCTTGCCAATGTTTGTCATTATCTGTTGCTTTTATGATAGCAATTCTAGTGGGTATGAAATGGCATCTTGTGGTTTTTGGTTTGCATTTTCTTAGAACTAATGATGTTGAACGTGTCTCTTTTATTTTTGAGAGAGACAGTGTGAGCAGGGGAGGGGCAGAGAGAGAGGGAGACACAGAATCTGAAACAGGCTCCAGGCTCTCTCAGCTGTCAGCACAAAGCCCATTGCGGGGCTCGAACCCACAAACCGTGAGATCGTGACCTGAGCCCAAGTCAGAAGCTTAACTGACTGAGCCACCCAGGTACCCCGAACATCCCCCTTTTAACGTGACTATTATCCATTTCTGTATCGCCTTTAAAGAACTAATCCATTTTTTGCCCTTTTCTATATTGGATTGTCTTTTCGTTATTGGAAGACTTATTTAAACATCCTACATACAAATCCCTTAACAGATATGGGATTTTCAGGTATTTTCTCCTAGTCACTTGCCTTTTCACTTTCTTGATGGTGATACTTGAAGCATAGTATTTTTAATTTTGATGAAGTATTCTTAATCTGCTTTTCTCTTTTGGTGTCATGTCTAAGAAATCATTGCCAAACCCAGTCATAAACATATAGACCTAAGCTTTTTCCTAAGAGTTTTATCATTTCAGCTCTTAGATTTTAAGTTAGTTTTGTATATATGCAATGGGGTAGAGGTCTGATTTTATTACTTTGCATGTGGATATCCATTTGTCCCAGTACCATTTGCTACAAAGACTATTCTTATTCCATTTGTCTGCCACCCTTGTGGAAAATCAGTTCACTATAATGTGAGAGTTTATTTTTATATTCTCAATGTTAATACATTGATCTATATGTCTGTCCTTATGCCAGTACCATATCAAATTTTATGAAAACTTCTTCCTAGTTATCTTGCAAATTAACACTTGTGTTATTCCTGTTCTTGGCACAGATCCTACATTCTTGGAAAACACAGTAGCCTGTTTCCCCTTCTTGCACTTAAATAGAAAGATAGGCATAGCCATAAGTTATAGTTCAGTGTGTAAATAATGGAATAGACATTAGATCATTCAAATACTATAGCTGTACAAAGTGAAGTAGTATTAAGTTGATTTATCAGAGACAAATAGTAGATTGGTAATTTGAATGACAACAAACTTTTGAAGCCAACTTGTGTGATATGGAGAAGCATTGTGGGACAACACAAAGATGAAATGGTCTTACCTCCCCACACAAACAAGGTTGGAGTAAGTAAAGGAGAATGTGCAGTTAATTTAAGTAGTGTTAACAGACAGTACATTTGTTTTGCTACTGAAAAGATGAAAAATGATTCCATAACAGTCTCTTTATTTCCTCACTGAGGAAAGGAGAGTGAAGATTGAGCATTCAATGGATTAAAAAATACTCAAAGCTGCCTATTTCCTTTAATTGAAATCAGATCAAAGACCAAATTTTGGTTATCAAATTGACCCTTTCTAGTTTTTCAACTATTGTGCTTCAAATCGTATGTCTCTGTGCTCCTACCTTAACTTGAGAGGACATTCTAAAGAGGCATTCCTTCCTACTTGTAAGAGTTGTTGGAATTGAAGGGAATTTTAGAAAAAGATCTTAAAGACAGGAAGATGGCAGAGGAGTAGGAGGACTCTAGGCTTGCTTCATCCCACGAATACAACTAGATAACAATCAGCTCACCCTAAATACCCCAGAAATCAACCTGAAGACTGACAGAACAAACTCCACAACAAAAGGGAGAGAAGAGGCCACATCAAAAAAGGTCCTTGATGCAGAAATGTCATCTAGAAGAGAAACAGATCCTGGCTGCTGCAGAGGGGAGGGAGTCGAGGTTGTGGGTAAGGGTGAGAGAGAGGAACGTACAGGGGAACGCACAAAGAGAACATTTCCCCATAGCCACTGGCTTGGAAAACAAGAGGGGCTGCATTTCGTGAGTTCTTGCAACCAGTACTGCTTAAGGTCTGGAGTTTTAAAGGGCATCCGGTTTAGCTGGTTTAGTGCCCTGAGGTACTGCACTGCTCTTGGACAGAGGGCAGGCAAACAACGTGGGAGCATATAGCATGGGTACAGTGGTCTGAAGAGTGCCTGGGGCACACATTGGGGAGATTATTTGCTCTTCTCAGAGCACATCCCTCAGAGGCAAAGTTCAGAGAGACCTGTCTGTAGGAACAAAACTGCTGGCTGGCACCATCTCCTTCTCCTGCCCCTCACCACAAACATAAAGCTACCTGCAGGAAGCAGTGCATTGCTAACACTGGCTACCTAACTTGCTTACACCAAACACCACCCCCTTGTACTCTGGTGGAACTACCTTTCTCAGTCACTCTTGCTTGAGTTCCAGCACAGCAGACCCCTCCCCCAGAAGACCAAGACAAATAAATGCCTGCCCACACCACATCTCCCAACCAGAGAGTTTCCCTTGGCCTCAGTTCCAGTAGAGGTGGTGACAGGTCTCATTTCCTAAGCAGACCAGAGCACACCTAGTTAAAACTTGCTATATTCAGGCCAGGGACCACTCACCAGCCCAGGCAAGGAGAGCCTCTGCAGACGACTGGCCTGAAGGATAGCATAGCCAGAACACAACAGCAGAAGACATGCAGCACACACTGGTGACACTCCCTGAAGTGCTAGACCTTGGGCATTACATGACGTCTTTTTCCTAAGTCCATTACTTTCGGGAGCAGGTGACGTAACTGGCTTCTCTAACACACAGAAGCTGCAGATACTTAGACAAAATGAAAAGACAGAGGCATTTATCCCAAATGAAAGGACAGGATAAGGCCATGGCCAGAGACCTAAATGGGACAGATGTAAATAACACGCCTAATAGAGAATTTAAAACCATGATCATAAGGATATTCACTGGACTTGAGGAAAGAATGAAAGACATCCGAGAGACACTTACCACAGACATAAAAGAGTTCAAGAATCAGAGATGAAGAGTGAAGTAAAAATGAACAGCAAGCTGGAAGAAGCAGAGGAACAAATTAATGACCTAGAAGACAAAGTAATGGAAAGCAGTGAAGCTGAAGAAGACAAAGAAGAATTATCCAATGCAAGAATAGACTTAAGGCACTCGGTGACTCCATCAAATGTAAAAACAATCATGATAGGAGTCCCAGAAGAAGACAGAGAGAAGGGGACAGATAATTGACTTGAAGACACAATAACTGAAAAATTCCCTAATGTGGAGAAGAAAACAGACATCCAGATCCAGGAGGAACAGAGAACTTCCATCAACATCAACACCCAAGACATGTAATTAAATTTGCAAAATATATTGGTAACATCTTTTTTTTTTAGTGTTTTTTTTTTCTGTGATAGAACGCAGACACAAGCAGGTGAGGGGCAGAGAGAGAGAGAGAGAGAGAGAGCGAATCCCAAGCACTCTCTGTGCTGTCAGTGCAGAGCCCACTGGAGGGCTTAAACCCACGAACTGCGAGGTCATGACTTGAGCTAAGATCAAGTCATGCTTCACCGACTGAGCCACGCAAGCGCCCCACTGCTACAAATCTTAAAAGCAGCAAAACAAGTCATTCACTTCCAAGGGAAAACCCACAAGGATAGCGGGAGATTTTTCAACAGAAACTTTGCAAGGCAGAAGGAAATGGCATGATATATTCAAAGTGCTGAATGAGAAAAATCTGCAGCCAAATATACCCTATCCAGTAAGGCTATCATTCATAATAGGAGAGATAAAGAATTTCTCAAACAAAAATGGAAGGAGTTTGTGACCACTAAATCAGCCTGTAAGAAATATTATCAGGGACTCTGAGTGGAAAGGAGAGATCAAAAGTGACAGTATAAAGGCAGGAAATGTAAAAGCAGTAAAATTGTATATTTCTGTAAAAAAAATCGTCAAGGAATGCCCCAAAATTTTATACAATATAATACCTTATGAAAACATGGAGAGGAGAAAAAAAAAATGAGCTCTAACTTAAGTGACCATCAACTTAATATAGACTGCTACACGCAGAAGAGGTGATATACAAATTAATGCTTATCATATCCAAATATATCATTAAAGCAAATTAGAAAGACATCAAAGGGAGAAAAACAATAAAGGATTTGAGAAAATCTCCAGAAACAACCACAAAACAAGTAGTAAAATGACAATAAATACATACCTGTCAATAATTACTTTGGATATAAATGGAATAAACTCTCCAACCAAAAGACCTAGGGTGACAGGATGGATTAAAAAACAAGACCCATCTGTATGCTGCCTATAAAAACCTCAGTTTAGACATAAAGACACCTGCAGATTGAAAGTGAGGGGATGCTTGCACTGTTGGTGGTAATGCAAACTGGTGCAGCCGCTCTGGAAAACAGTGCGTAGGTTCTGCAAAAACGATTGAAAATCGAACTACCCTACGATCCCTCAATAGCACTACAGGGAATTTATGCAAAGGATACAGGAGTGCTGATTCATAGGGGGACATGTACTCCAATGTCTATAGCAGTGCTTTCAACAATAGCCAAATTGTGGAAAGAGCCTAAATGCCCACCAAATGATAAATGGACAAAGAGATGTGGTTTATATATACACTGAAATACTACCTGGCAAGGAGAAAGAGTGAAATCGTGCTGTCTCTTGCAATATGGATAGAACTAGAAGGTATTTTGCTACGTGAAATAAGTCACAGAAAGACAGATATCATATGTTTTTTTTCCTATGTGGAACTTGAGAAACTTAACAGAAGACCGTGGGGGAAGGGAAGGGGAAAAATAGTTACAAACAGAGTAGGAGAGGGGGAAACCATAGGAGACTCTTGAATGCAGAGAACAAATAGAGGGTTGAGGGGGGCGGTGGGTAAGAAGGGAAAGTGGGTGGTGGGCATTGAGGAGGGCTCTTGTTGGGATGAGCCCTGGGTGTTGTCTATAAGTGATGAACCACGGGAATCTACTCCCAAGCCAAGAGCACACTATACACACTGTATGTTAGCCAAGTTGACAATAAATTCTATTAAAAAAAATGAAAGCGAGGGGATGGAGAAAAATTTATCACGTTAAAAGAAAAAATAGCGATACTTTTTTAGACAAAAGAGTCTTTAAAACAAAGACTGTGGGGCACCTGGGTGCCTCAGTCATTTGAGCGACCGACTAGGTCTTGGCTCAGGTCATGATCTTATGACTGGTGGCTTTGAGCCCCATGTTGGGCTCCAGGCTGACAGCATGGAGGCTGCTTGAAATTATCTCTCCCCCTTTCTATATCCCTCCCCAACTCTCACTCAAAATAAATAACCAAAAACAAAGACTGAAGCAAGAGCCAAAGAATGCTAATATATCATAATAAAGGGTACAATCCAATAGGAAGATCTAACAATTGTAAATATTTATGCACCCACCATGAGAGCACTCAAGTACATAAAACAATAACCAACATAAAGGAACTAATTAATAAGACAGTAATAGGGTACTTTAACACCCCATTTACATCAATACCTTAACAAAAAAATCACCAACAAATACATCTTAACAGAAAATCACCAAAGAAACAGTGGCTTTGAGACATACAGACAAAGAGAGATATATGTGTTCACTCTTAAGTGGATCCTGAGAAACTTAACAGGAATCAATGGGGGAGGGGAATGAAAAAAAAAAGAGGTTAGAGTGGGAGAGAGCCAAAGCATAATACACTCTTAAAAACTGAGAACAAACTAGGGTTGATGGGGGGTGGGAGGGAGTGGAGGGTGGGTGGTGGGTATTGAGGAGGGCACCTGTTGGGATGAGCACTGGGTGTTGTATGGAAACCAATTTGGCAATAAATTTCATATATTAAAAAAATAAAGAAAGAAAGAAAAAGAAACAATGGTTTTGAATGACAGAGCAGACCAGATTGGACTTAAGAGATTTTTTCAGAATGTTCCATCTTAAAACAGAATACACGTTGGCTTCAAGTGTACATGGAATATTGTCAAGAATGGATCACAAACAAAAAACACGCCTTAAATTTTAAAAACAATACATTCAGGTTGCATAACGTGCTACTACACAGGAATGGGTTAAGCAAGAGATACAAGAAGAAGCTTAAAAACGTGTATGCAAATGGAAATGAAAAAACAATGGTCTGAAACCTTTGAGATGCTGCAAAAGTGGTCCTAAGAGGGAAGTTCATAGCAATATGAGCCTATTTCAAGAAGCAAGAAAAATTTCAAACAACCTAACCTTACACCTAAAGTAGCTAGAAAAAGAACAAATGAAGCCTGAAGCCAGCAGAAGAAAGCAAGTAATAATGATCAGAACAGGGGGCCCTTGGGTGGCTTAAATGGTTAAGTGTCTGACTCTCGATTTTGGCGCAGGTCATGATCTCACAGTTGTGAGATCGAGCCCCGTGTTAGGCTCTCTGATGGCAGCAAGGAACCTGTCTTGGATTCTCTCTCTCCCTCTCTCTCCCTCTATATTTCTGCCCATCCCCCACTCATGTGTGGTCTCTCTCAAAATAAAATTTAAAAAAGAGATTAAAGAAGAAATGAATGATAGACAAAAAAAAAAACACATAATACTAGAACAGATCAATGAAACCTAGAGCTGGTTCTTTGTAAAAATTAATAAAACTGATAAGGTGTTAGCCAGAGTAATCAACAAGAAAATAGAAAAGACCAAAATAAATAAAACCACAAATGTGAGAGTAGAAATAAGAACCAACACCACAGAAATGCAAACATTTATGAGAGAATGTTGTGAAAAAATGTAAGCCAGCAAGTTGGACAACTTAGAAGAAATGAATAAATTCCTAGAAATATATAACTTACCAAACTAAAACAAGAAGAAATAGAAAATTTGAAAAAAATCAATAACCAGCAAGGAAACTGAATCAGGAATCAAAAAACTCTCAACAAACACAAGTCTAGGACCAGATGACTTCAGACGTAAATTTTAACATGTAAAGAAGAGCTAATCCAAAAAAAAAAAAAAAAAAAGGAAAAAGAAAGTTTAACCTGTCCTTTTCAACTTGTTCCAGAAAAACATAAAAGGAAGGGAAACTTCCCAATTCATTCTATGCCAGCTTTACCCTGATACCAAAACCAGATAAAGACACCACAAAGAGAATTACAGGCCAGCATCTCTGACGAACATGCAAAAATCTTCAACAAAATAAGCAAACTGAATCCAACAATACATTAAAAAATCATTCACCGGGGGCAGGGACAGCTGGGTGGCTTAGGTAAGCATCCACCTTCAGCTCAGGTTACGATCTCATGGTCCGTCGGTTTGATCCCAGTGTCAGGCTCTGTTGACAGCTTGGACCCTAGAGCCTATTTCAGATTCTGTGTTCCCTCTCTGTCCCTCCCCTCTTGTGCTCTTTCTCAAAAATAAATAAACATTAAAAAAAATCATTCACTATAACCAAATGGGATTTATCCCTGGTTTGCAGGGGTGGTTCAATATTTGCAAGTCAATGAATGTGATACCTCATATCACATAATTTTCAAAAAAGCATAAAATCATATCATTGCAATAGATGCAGAAAAAGAATTTGACAAACTATAACATCCATTCATGATACAAACCTCAACAAAGTAGGCTTAGAGGAACCATACCTCAATATAATAAAGGCCACATATGGAAAATGAGCAGCTAATATGATCCTAACTGGGGAAAAACTGAGAGAAAAACTTCTTAGATCTTGCTTCTAGTTATCTGCTTCTTCTCATTAGCACCATTGGTTGTTAATAAATTAATCTTAACATTTATTACATCCTACTTTAATGGAGACCAATTTCTCCTATACAAGTTTAGGTGTCATCTCTTTTTTTTTCATCCACTTTGCAATTTATCATCTTTGTTTTTTTCTTAACAAACTCCCCAAAGGTTAGATTTCTTTTGTTCACAAATCTGTTAGGAAAAGTGTGGCCAGGACAGCTAGTCTCTGCCCCGCTCAGCTTCAGGTGGGGCAACTGAAAGGTTTGGGGCTGGATCCATTTGAAGATTTGTTCACTAACGTCTGGTGGTTGATGCTGGCTGTTGCCTTGGACTTCAGTAACACTTAAACTGACACACCTAGACCCTCTTTGTGGCCTAGGCTTCCTCACTAGATGGGGAGCTAGATTCCAAGTAAGCAGCCTGAGATACAGAGCAAGGCAGAAGCTGTATCGCCTTTTGTCACCTAGGCTTGGAATACACACAGGATCATAGTCACATATTCTGTTCATTAGGAGCAAGTCACTAAGTTGTTCCATGGCCTTTTTTTAAAATGGAATTAATATTTAAAACCTATGGACACCTTTAAAAAGCAATATAATTTACCCACTGGCCACAAATGTTTGTATTCCTCCCACCTGAAAAATACATTCACTCCCCTCCCCCTCCAATACCTCCTGCGAGTCTCAGTTATCATGGCATTAGGTTCAGGGCTTGAGTCCAAGATCTTACTATCATAGGTGCAGTGGGGATAAGCTGCCTGGGTTATGGTATCTGAAGTATAGCCCCTTGAGTGCAAGGGTTCTCAATATGAGGACTTGAGAACGAAAGAGACAGTTATTTATCACTCACAAATGCAACATTCTAGTCAACTGCTGAAGACTGTCCCATTCAGAAAAAGAAGATGGGAAGCACCCTAGTCCATAAGAGTTTTGAAATAGAGCCTGATGTACGCTGTCAGTTCTTAAGTTAGGACTTAGTCCTAACCACGGGAATACTTTCTCCATGTCTCTTCCCTTTCTTTACTCTTTAAACTCTTGGTTCCTTCCTTTTCATAAGGAATGACCTGTATTTGCAGCAGTTTTTTCATCCTGCCTCCTCCCTGTGGGACTTCTAAGACCCAAAGCCTCTTTTCATTTTGCACTATTTGGTCTCTTTTAGTCCAAGGTAGCAAATAGTATGTTTTGCTATTATAAATCTCTAACTTTTTTTAGTTTTCTGTAAATATTACTGGATTTCATGCCGTGTTTTAGCAAAGCGACCCTCCCAAGTCCTTTTGAGATAAGCTTTTCGCTTCAGGTTTCCTGTGAAGCTCTTATATTAAGACAATGCCTTTAAAATTCGTCTACTCTTGGGGCTCCTGGCTGGCTCAGTTGGTAGAGCATGTGACACTTGATCTCTGGGTGCTGAGTTTAAGCCCCATGTTGGGTGTGGAACCCACTTTAAAAAAAATCTTATACTCAAGATCCTTAAAGAAATTGGAGGCATACCTTAAATCTTTCTGTTTTCCTGGTAGCACCCTGGATTTTCTCTTAACCCAAAAGCCATTTCTTTATTTTAGCATTATTTGACAGTTCAACATGTAGAGAGGCTGTAAACGAGAAACAGATACTTGAACCCAGTAAGTCCTGGTTCCTTTCAGTTGCATAGTCTTTCTTTAGTTTCTCTTTCCTATCCGTTTTACTTTCAGGTATTTTGTAGCATGACTTCCCTTTCCTCCAGTGTCATTTTCTTCACTTGCTTAGAAACCCTTGCTGTCAGCCTCTTCACAGGCCATCAGGTTTCCACTAAGAGTCTTGTGGAGGCCCTTTTTCGGTCTCATTCTTATGCTTTTCTACATCTTTCCAGGTTCAGCCTACCTCCTGGTTCAAAGGAAGTTTAGTTTTAGGTTTTTTTGAATAGCAGCACACCATTTTTAGTATCAGTATCTGTGGTAGCAAGTTACTGCCGCATAATAAGCCACCTCAAAACCTAGTAGTTCAAAACAGCATGTCTCTTGTTCACCAGTCTTTAGTTTAGGGAGAGCAGAGTAGGGCAACTCATTTCTTCTTCATTTGGCATCAGCTGGCATAACTGGAAGCTGGAGACTAGAATCATCTAAAGGCTTGTTGACACACGTGTTTGGCTGTTGAGGCTGGCCTTGGCTAGGACGTTGGCTAGTCTCAGCTGGAGTATGTACATGAAGACTCACTAGGTAGCCTGGTATTCCTCACAACGTGGTGGCTGGGTTCTAAGGGTGAGCTTCCCTAGAGAAAGAAAGATGGAAGCTGTATCACATTTTCTAGGCTGGCCTTAAATATCACAGCAGTTCTGCATATTCTGTTCACTAGAAACCAGTTACTGAAGCCAGCATATATTTAAGGGGAGGGATTTTCACAGAAGTATCAACGAATTTATAAAACCACCACATCCACTCACCCTGTCTTACCAATCATATAGAATGGATGGAAGTCCTTCCCAACTCAGCATCACTGAAACTCCAGCCAGTTTTGTCGTTGTTGTTGTTGTTTAGTATTATCTCTTATTTTCTAGAAAGTAACAAAGGATTACAAGATAACAGTATTGAATTAAGTTTTTGTTTTTGCCTCAAAAAAATACGTGGATCATTCAATTAAAGTTTTATACTGGGAGATGTGATTTCTTAACACATCCCAGAGAATCATTTCTCCTGGGAATGCAGTTCAAATTAGCATAAAACATTTGCTGTTCAGAAACAGGCCGTGGCATTAGAATCATTACTTCTAGATTCATGAGTTAGAGTCTTATTTTCAGAGTCTTATCTTGAGACGTATTTTTTGACTTGGGCATACATAAGTCAATATGATATTGCTAAAACGTCTTTAAAAGTTATGGAGTGTTAAGATGCGGGAAGGGCTAAGAGACTTTCTCCTAAGAGGGGACTTATTGTATGAAAGAAAGATATGAAAAAATCATAGAAAAATAAAAGTATAGAATCAAGTGCAAATGTGTAGTAAAGAGAATGATAGCAAAGATCTATTTCAGTAACACCTGATGTCTTTAACGTGTCTCTTGATTTTCTGAGTTGTTTATGGTTCCACATACTAAGACAGGTAACATTTTATTGCAAATGAGTTTATTTAAAAATTTGAGTGCCTGGCTGGCTCAGTTACTCTTGATCTTGAGATTGTGAGTTCAAGCCTCACACTGGGCGTAGAGATTACTTAAAATCTGAAAAACACATTTTGATAGTAGTTTTGAGTTAGACTCTTTTCACTCCACTTCCAAACTATAGTGTTTTATTCATGCAGGCTGATGTCTTTACAACAGAACTGGAAACTACATCTTCAAAATGTCTACACCTGGATGCAAAAAAAATCAAGTTCTTCAACAAGAGTTATTATCAATGAAAGCTTTCGAAGAAGAACGTGAAAAACTAGAGAGCAATAACAAGAAGTTACAGCAAGAAGTAGTAAAATTGAAACAATTTATGGAAATGAATATGGTAGAACGCGGTCAAGTGGAAGAGTATAAACGGGAGATTGAAGAAAGAGCACGACTGGACATAGTAGAAAAATGACACGAAGTCGACCTGTTTTTACAGGTTAATTGATTGATCTGTAATGTGCTGTAATTCATTTCACTGCAAATTACATTTTGGATAGATGTATTGTAGGGGTTTCCTCTACTTGCTTTATGGTAATTTGTAGATTCCTGGAGGCATTTGTTCCTCCCTTTAAACATTTCAGTTTTCATCGTTATTCCTACTAAATCTAGAGGATAAGAAAAAATGATGGTTTAAACAACTAGTCTCACTATTAAGAGGAAAAGAAAAATTATGATTTAAAAATTGCACTGTACTTGGATTATTAAGTTTATTGTTGACTTCTAAATTTTTGTCATTGATTCTATTATTTGAATTATCAGATTGCGTGAATACTAATACACCATGGGTTCACTCATTTGTTGATTGATTTTGATAAACCAAATTTTCTTTGGAAGAAATAAATAATTCTTTCAGGAAGAATTTCCTCAGTTTCAGCTTGCTTGCTTCACCTAAAGATTTTCTCTTTCGAGTTCTCTGTCCTGTGGTTTAAAAAAGTTGTGCTTAAAAATTGACTGCTACTAAAAGGAGTTAACATAATTTCTGTTCCTTTATTTTTATTGATGACTTTAAAATTTGTAATTTAGTTTTAGAGCTACTATTGTGGGCCTCATACCTAAACATTATTGAGCCACATGACAAAGTTTTATGTATTCATTTTCTCTGAGTTATACTTAAAAGACACGTATTTTTCCTGACTATGAGGAAGTAACGGGCATAGAACTCTAGGCCTGGTAAGACCACACGTGTATTCCTGGTCTGCATCTAGCTGGATTCATGACCTCAGGCAAAGTACACTCTCTCTGAGCCCTTTTTGTCTATTACGCAAAATTCGGGATTTGACTAAATTAGTGACTTTTGTACCTTCAAAATAATTTTTTTTCAAAGAATAGAATGTATTTTTTTTTTTTTTTTTGCATTAAACTATATTGTGTAAAACAGAGAGAAGTAGAGCTGTCTAACTAAAGGAGAGATGGAGACTACGGCTGTGACTTCCTTGTCCCTCAATCCTGCAGTGCCCCCAACCGAACCTTAGATTTCTATGGGCCATATTTGAATGCTAACAGTTAATGAGAAAATCCTTCTAATTAAAAATCCTTTAAAAATGTTCTTTGAATTAAAATTTGCTGATATATATTTTTTCTGTGTATAATTTTCTCAGCCTCTTATATTTCTGATCAATGGAAAGGTATACATAAAAGTACACGTGTTCTTATTCATGGACTTGAAAGCTATTTTCGCCACTGAAACACAGTTTTTACCTAGAAATAAACATAAAGGTCACAGAGGTAAATATTTAGGAAAAGAGCTTTTGGGGAAAAGATGCAACATTACCTTGGTAGCTCCTTAAGTCATGTCATATAAAAAACGTGGTTTATATTTTATATCGTATTTATTAATGGTAACACAAAATTGTTTGAATAAAGCCTTCCCCCATCATCTGGTATTAAGTTATTAATTTTTAAGTCTGGTATAGTAATGTTGTCCCATTCATTTTATAAGGCCCGAATATAATGCTATTGTCAAAAAAGTGTTATGTTTCCTCAAAAACTTAAAAATAGATATTCATGAATCCCACTACTGCGTATTTACCCAAAGAAAATGAAAACAGTAATTTGAAAAGTTGTATGCATCCCTATGTTTGTGGAAACATTGTTTGTGATAACCAAAATAGGGAAGCAACCTAAGTGTCCATGGAGAGATGAATGGATAAAGACAATGTGTAGTATGTATACAATGAAATATAGCTCAGCTATCACAAAGAATGAGATCTTGCCATTTGTGACAACATTGATAGACCTAGAGGGTATTATGCTAGGTGAAATAAATCGGAGAAAGACAAATAAACACTATCTGATTTCACTTACATGTGGAATATAAAAAAACAAAACAAGTGAACAAACAGAATCATAACTACAGAGGACAAATTGGTGGTTGCTAGAGGGGAGGTGCAGTTATAAAGTAAATAAGTCACAGGAATGAAGAATACAGCATATGGAATATCATCAAAAATATTGTATTAATGTTGCATGGTGACAGAGGGTAACTACACGTACGGTAGCAAGCATAGCATCGTGTATACAATTGTCCAATCTGAATTTGTATACTGAAAAACTAGTGTAACATTGTATGTCAACTATACTCCAATTAAAAAAAGGTATTAGGGAAAACAGTCTCTGAAAATACTGGGAAACATGTCAGCTAAAACATTTGTCCTCACACCCAAATTTGTAAAGACATTGGAATCCTTATCACCACAGTGTTGACTATGTTCAGTACACTATTTTGGAGCCAGATTGGGGCATTCAGGGAGAGGCTAACTTGTCTAAGGAAGATCTAAATAAGAACATTCTAGACAGGAACAGTTGTAATATACACTTGACCCTTGACCAACATGGTTTTGACCTGTGCGGGTCTACTTTACTTACACATGGATTATTTTTGGATAGTGTACAGTATTGTAAGTGTATTTCCTCTTCCTTCCGTTTTTCTCAATGTCATTTTTTGCCCTAGCTTATTCTACTGGACAAAACACGTATGAATCGACTGTTTATGTTACCGGTAAGGCTTCCGGTCAACAGTAGGCTATTAGTAATTAAGTTTTGGGGGGATGAAAAATTGTATACAGGTTTGTGAATGTACCCCAACCCCTGTGTTATTCAAGGGTCACCTGTAGTCAAGTGTTTCAAAACTTGGTCCTAATTTGGAGAAAGGAAACAAAGTTACAATTGAAAATTTTATACTGTTTTCCTTATCTGTAATTGAGAAAGTTATAAATCAGAAGCTAAGTTTGAAAACTGTTGTAACCCTCTACTTTTCCTTTCTTCAAGGAGATTTTCTGAAATCTTTGTGTGCATATGAAAAGAAATAAGTGTTTTAGTCATAATACAGATAGCAAAATATTTTTACTCAAATTTTTGCCAATAGAATTTCCACATGACAGTATGACAGTCCCACTTTCTTCATTTTATATATATTTAAGAGTCAGTCCTGAAAAACTAATAGCAAAAAGCATTCCTTCAAATTTTGTTTTTCTAAGAGTGAAAAAATGGAAAGCCCATTTTAAGGAACAATTCATTAAGGTAAAAACCTGATTAAACTTTCACAAATGGCAGTTTTTCTAATCATTTCCAAGTAATAATTCAGTATACAATATGAATCTTGTTTAAACTTTTTTGTACCAGTAAGATCAAACATCACCTTTCAGAGATTATACATATTCAATAGATCAATATTAATTGTGCTTTTTATCAGATTCGCTTAAATAGCATTATATATGTATTATACACATATTATATGTAATATATATGTATTATATATTACACACACACATATATATATACATATATGTACATATATGTATGTGTGTGTATGTATGTATGTATGTATCTGTTCTCCATTATCTAAAACTAAAATAAAATAGGAATTTATTTTATTCATGTGATTGTCTTCCTATTTAAGCAATCCCTAACTTTGGTTTAATCTCTACAAGTATTATTTCAAGACCACATGTCGTAAGCTATATATAATTCCTACAATGACTTTTGTTTACCTTACACATTCTAAATAATATTTGGCTTATTTCAGACGCAGCGGGAGTTGGAGAAAAGAATAACCAGAGCACTAGAAGAAGGTATGTTGCCAAAATGTATGAAGTTAGATATCATTGATTTCTGAAATAAACTATAAATAGTAAATGGCATCCCTTTCCATTGTTTGGATAATAGATGCTACATTCACATTTTTTTGTACATAGCTAATAAAAAATGTAAAAGCATGAGCATAATGAAGAACACACTTCTTCCTCATTTAGTCCTCATGTGTCATAGCTCTTTTAAAATCTCCCACAAGTCTAGGGGCACCCAGGTGGCTCAGTCGGTTGGGCGACTGATTTCAGCTCAGGTGGGTTCAGGCCCCACAGAGGGCTCTGTGCTGAAAGCTCGGAGCCTGGAGCCTGCTTCAGATTCTGTGTCTCCCTCTCTCTGTGCCCCTGCCCGCTTGTGGTTTGTCTCTCTCTCAAAAATAAATAAACGTTAAAGAAGTTTTTTTCAATCTCCCTAAGTCTATATATCTGTTATTATTTCTGGCGACAATCTTCCTTCACTGGTGCCATCCCTGTGGAACTGTCAACCTGCACAAGTCTCAGAAAAGGTGTGCTTTATCAAATTGTTGTTTCTGCTAGTGATAGAAGACCCAAAAAGCCAAAGTCGTCTTAGTAATGCTTGGTTAAGTAATTAGAGGTCATATAGCTGTCACTTGACAGGTAACGGGTTTCAATCTTCACTCATTGACTTTGTCATTGCTTTTGCCCTTGGGTAAAACTTCAAGTTCCTTAGCATGGAACGAAAACACCCAAATCAGTTTGCTTCTTGCCAGATTATTCAGCCTTGTCTCTCACTATTTGCCCTACTCTGCTGCTTTGCTCTAGCGCCTTGTCAAACTAAACTACTCATAATTAATTGCACAAGTGTTCTTCCTCACTTCTAGCTCTTTGTATGTGCTTCTTCCCTCTACCTAGCATACTTTTTCCTTATCCTTCAGGTATCAGCTGACATATCACCTTCACCAAAGAGCAGACAATATTGACACAAAGCTGGGATGTCCCTTCCGTATGTTCCAGTAGTGCTGTGTTTCATACCTGTCACTTACATCTGTATACTTGGCTCTGTTTGGAAATGCCTGTTTGATTTTTCGGTTTATAGTTTATGATTGTTCAGGGTGGACTGTGTCCTCATCTTGTACTTTCATCTTGTAATGAAAAAAACAGAAACTCTGACATTTATCCACAATAGCAATTAATTCAGTGTGCAACCCTGAGCAAAATATATTTAATACTAATCTTGGGTTTCATATTGCAGTTGTACGTAGGTATTTTTCATTTTTCTTAACACTCATAAAGGCCCCAACTTTGTTTTTTCTATTTCCTTTCCTTTCCTTTCCTTTCCTTTTCTTTTCTTTTCTTTTTTTTTAATCACTTGTAGTGAAAAGTATTTTGGAGAAAGAAGATAATTCTTTCTTTTCCTTTTCAGCTGCTACCAAATTTGAATGAGGATCCTGTAGAAATCCTTTAGTATCTACTGATGATTCAATTCTAAATCAAGATCCAGTATGGAAAGCGTCATGAGAATATGTACAGATTTTGAACAAAAATTATACAATTTGAAAAATAAATAGAAAAAATTTACTGGATGCTTACAAAACATTTTCATTGCTTCCCAATTGAACACACTATATGGCAAAATCTTGATTAAAGGAAAAAGTTTTTGTATCATATGTGTGTAATGAAAATCTTTATAATATTTTAAACTATGTTTCTTGGCATCTCATTAACTTTTAAGCACATTTTGTACGTGGAAACTACCACTAGAGGGTTTTACATACATCAGACTGCTCCACTACCAGCGGTTTAAACAGCACCCAAACAACCAAGTTGTCATTAATACTTCAGTAGTGTTCATGGATGGCTTTTTGTTTTTCCCAATTTTTATGACTATATGTGGGCCTAAAGATTTAGACATTATGTTGATATATTCCTGCTATGGCTATTGCCAATGTTTGTACATATTACAATTTTTTTTATACTACCATAAAACCTATCTATAATTTTAATTGTAAACACTGATTCGTAGCTCTTTCCACATGGAGAAATAAGATTTGCCTAAGGCTTTTCAACTTTTCTATTTATTTATTTATTTATTCATTTATTTAATTTTGATTTGCTTTTTGGAAACAAAGTTAGAGACAAGAAAAATTAGAGAAAACAAAACAAAAAAAACTCCCCCCCCCCGCCCCAGAGCCATTTGCAAGTAAACTGCTAATGGGATGCCTGATTCCTGTAGCATTTAAATCCTACAAGTCAGTACATTCCACATAACTACCATACAACCTTCACAATCAGAACATTAACTCTAATACACTCGACTCTTAAACAACGGGGTTAAGGGCTCTGACCACGCCCCCCACAGTCAAAAAGCCATGAACAACTTTTGACCCCCAAAGACTTAACCACTACTACTACCAGTAATCTTTTGTATATTATACGTATCATACTATATTCTTAAAGTAAGCTACAGAAAATAATACCATGAAGAAAATTATAAAAGAAATTACATTTCCAGTACTGAAAAAAAAAAAAATCTGTGTGTAGTCAGTGCACCCATTAAAACTCTTTTGTTCAAGGGTTCAGTATAATTCTATCATTTATTCCTCATAATTCTTTTTAAGTTTGGTCACTTATCTGTAGTATACGTATACGTTATACCAAGGAAGGTCCTGTTTAGAGCCATGTATTGAATTGTGTGTCTTAGTCTCTTTCACTCCAGAACAGTTCCTTTGTCTTTCCTCGACTTTCATGACTTTTAACCTTTTGACGAGTAAATTCCAGTAATGTGGAATGTCTTTCAATGTGGATTTTTCTTAGGCTTCCTTATGGTAAAATTCAGACCATACATGTTTAGCAAGAGTATCACTACAACCTACTCTTTGCATCCTATCATGTGACCTACAATTTTGATTTGTCCCCATACTGGTGATGTTAATGTTGGCCACCGGAGGTAGTATCTGCCAGGTTTCTCGCCTGGAATGTTAACTTTCCACTTTCCAATTATTTAGTATTTTATGGGGAAGTACTTTGAGACATGTAAATATCTCCTTTCTCAGACACCCTGTGCCAGGCCACCTCTTCTGCAGATGACTTGCCCCCCTGCAGGTTCTGAAAACCCCCACTGGGCTATTCTTCCCCTGTGCAGATGCCTCCCTACCCTGTTCAGGCTGTGATACTTCATTATTCTATACCATTCACTTTTCAGGGATGCTCTCACTTGAGCTCCAACACTGTGCAGGGTGACTGTCCTACACATAATGCCTTCCCCATTCTAAGCTCTAACACCTCACTCTGGACCCCCACAACTCCATGCCTCTGTTTCTAGGACTGGGAACTAAAATGTTGGGGATGAGAAAGAAGAAAGGAAGAAGGGCTCCACAGGTCTTTTATAATCAACTTGGCAAGCTCTCCAAAGCCGGTTCTCATTGGAATTGCATCGAATCGGCCAACAGTTTGTAAGGAAAGACATTTCTTATACTGATTTTTCCAAACAACTAGTCTTTTAATTATCTAAGATTATTCCCCACAATATATTGTTTCTTACTCGAGTGTTTTATCTGCAGATTCTTTTGGATTTGGTACATGCAGTGACATATAATCTATAAATAGTGGCATTTTTCTTTCCAATTCCTAGAGCTTTCATTTTTTTTCTTTCCTACTACAAGAATGACGTTGAGTAAATGTGAGGATAGTGAGTGTTCATGTCTTCTTGAAATTGCAACATGTAAAAGTAGTTTTCTATAACTATGTAGATAGTGGGGTTTTTAAAAGTGTGCGTCTTTTATTAGTCTCTTAGTTTGCTCTTGCCGTTTACAACAGATCACCATCCACACAGTGTCTTAAAGCCACACGCATTTATCTCACATTTTTATGGGCCAGAAGCTAAGCAATGGCTTAGCTGGGTCCTTTGTTCAGGTTCTCACAAGGCTGTACTCAAGGTGTCTGCTAGACTGCGCTTCCCCATTTGGGTGCTTCAACGGGGAAGAATCTGCTTCCAAGCCCATTGAGTTTGTTTATAAGAGAATTTCCTTGTGACCGTATGACTGGACTCATTTCCACAGCTCTTTGCTAGTTGGAGGCTAGTTGGAGGCTTAGGTCCTAAGCGTTCCCAGACACTTGTCTTAGTCTTTTTGGGCTGCTCTAACAAAATACCATAGGCTTATGAAAAAAAAAAAAAAAGTTTTATTTTTCACAGTTCTGGAGGCTGGGAAGTCCAAAATGAAGGCACTGGCAGATTCAGTGTACAGCGACGGCCTGCTTCCTGGCTCATGGACGCTGGTCTTCCTGCTTGGCACAGTGCCAAGGGAGCTCTCACAGCCCTCCTTTATAAGGGCACTAATCCCATTCATGAGGGCTCCACCTTCGTGACTTCATCATTTCCCAAATCCCCCACTTCTAAATACTATCACGTTGAACATTAAGAGTTAACACATGAATTTGGGTGAGTGGGGACACAAATATTCAGCCTAGAGCAAGGCTGTTCCTTGTTCTTGGCCACGTAGACTTCCTCAATACGGCCGCTTAGTTTAGGAGGCCAGCAAGGAGAATGTCACTTCAGCGAAAGCTCAGTCCTCCTTGAAGGGTGTTCACGTGATTAGATCAGGGTTGCCTAGCATAATCCTCCTTTTGATTAACTCTGAATTAACTGAATTATGTCTGCAATTTTCCTTTACATGTGCCATATTCTAATAGCTAGAGTCAAGTCACAGATCTTAAGCGAAAAGATTTATAAAGAAAAGGTGACAACACTAAAGGGCAGATACTATGGGGTCACTTAGGGTCTTTCTGCTACAAGTATATTAAGGAAGTTCTCTTATAATACTAGTTTTCTAAGTTCTGTCATGAATGAATATTGAATGTTAAAAGATGTTTATTTCACATCTATTGAGATCATTTTTTTAACTGTTTATTTTTGAGAGAGACCAAGCAAGCCAGCAGGGGAGGGGCAGAGAGAGAGGGAGACAGGATCTGAAGCAAGCTCTGCGCTGACAGTGGCGAGCCCAATGTGAACCCCACGTGGGGCTTAAACTCACATACTGTGAGATCATGACCTGAGCCTAAGTTGGATGCTTAACCGACTGAGCTACCCAGGCACCCTGAGATAAGTTTTTAAAATATTTGTGAATGGGGGGAGGGGCCAAGATGGCGGAACAGCATGGAAGTTTTGTGTGTGTCTCCCATCCATGAAATACAGCCAGGCCAACACGAAACCATCCTACACACCTAGAACACTGATTGGAGGACTAACACAACAATCTGCACAACCCGAACCACAGAATTCAGCAGGAATTTACCCCAAAAGAAAGAGCATGAAGAAACCACAGCCAGGGATTTAATCAACACAGATACAAGCAAGATGTCTGAACCAGAATTTAGAATCACGATAATAAGAATATTAGCTGGGGTCGAAAATAGATTAGAATCCCTTTCTGCAGAGATAAAAGAAGTAAAAAATAGCCAGAATGAAATTGAAAATAATATAACTGAGCTGCAATCCGGATGGATGCAGTGGCAGCAAGGATGGACAAGGCAGAACAGAGAATCCATGATATACAGGACAAACTTATAGAGAATAACGAAGCAGAAAAAAAAAAGAGGGAGATGAAGGCAAAAGAGCATGATGTAAGCATTAGAGAAACCAGTGACTCATTAAAAAGGAACAACATCAGAATCATAGGGGTCCCAGAAGCGGAAGAGAGAGAAATAGGGTTATTAAGGTTATGTGAGCAAATGATAGCGGAAAACATTTACAAAACCTGGGGAAAGACACAGACATCAGAATCCAGGAAGCACAGAGGACCCCCATTAGATTCAACAAAAACCGACCAACAAGGCATATCATAATCAAATTCACAAAATACTCAGGCAAGGAGAGAATCATGAAAGCAGCAAGGAAAAAAAAAAAAGTTCCCTAACCTAAAAGGGAAGACAGATCAGGTTTGCAGCAGACCTATCCACAGAAACTTGGCAGGCAAGAAAGCAGTGGCAGGATACATTCAGTGTGCTGAATCAGAAAAATATGCAGGGGCGCCTGGGTGGCTCGGTCGGTTAGGCGTCCAATTTTGGCTCTGGTCATGATCTCGCAGTTTGTGAGTTCGAGCCCCCTGTCGGGCTCTGTGCTGACAGGTCAGAGCCTGGAGCCTGCTTCGGATTCTCTGTCTCCCTCTCTCTCTGCCCCTCCTCTGCTCATGCTCTGTCTCTCTCTCTCTCTCTCTGTCAAAAATAAATAAACATTAAACAAATAAAATAAAAAAATAAATGCAGCCAAGAATTATCCAGCAAGGCTGTCACTCAAAATAGGAGAGAGAAAAAGTTTCCCAGACAAACAAAAATTAAAGGAATTTGTGACCACTAAACCAGCCCTGCAAGAAATTTTAAGGGGGACTTTCTGAGGGAAGAAAAGATGAAAAAATATATATACATACATATATACACATACATATATATATATGTATACATATACGTATATATATATATACTAAAAGCAACAAAGATTAGAAAGGAGCAGAGAACTCCACCAGAAACTCCAAGTGTACAAGCGTCATAATGGCAATAAATTCATATCTTTCAGTACTCACTCTAAATGTCAGTGGCCTCAATGCTCCAATCAAAAGGCATAGGGTAACAGAATGGATAAGAAAACAAGGTCCATCTATATGCTGTTTACAGGAGACCCAGTTTAGACCTAAAGACACCTTCAGATTGAAAATAAGGGGATGGAGAACCATCTATCATGCTAATGGTCAACAAAAGAAAGCTAGAGTAGCCATACTTATATCAGAAAATCTAGAGTTTAAAATAAAGACTGTATCAAGAGATGCAGAAGGGCATTATGTCATAATCAAGGTGTCTATCCACCAAGAAGACCTAACAATTGTAAACATTTATGCGCCAAATGTGACAGCACCTTAATATGTAAATCCATTAATCACGAACATAAAGAAACTCATCGATAGTAATACCATAATAGTAGGAGACTTCAACACCCCACTCACAGCAATGGACAGATCATCTAATCAAAAAAAAAAAAAAATCAACAAGGGAACAATGGCTTTGAATGACACACTGGACCAGATGGACTTAACAGATATATTCAGAACATTTCATCCTAAACCAGCAGAATATACGTTCTTCTCCAGTGCACATGGAACGTTCTCCAGAATAGACCATATACTGGGACATAAATCAGCCCTAAGTAAGTACAAAAAGATTGAGATCATACCGTGCATATTTTCAGACCACAACAAGCCAACCAAGGAGTTAAAGAGGAAATTGAAAAGTATATGGAAGTCAATGAAAGGGATAACACCACAACCCAAAACCTCTGGGATGCAGCAAAGGTGGTTATAAGAGGAAAATATATAGCAATCCAGGCCTTCCTAAAGAAGGAGGAAAGATCTCAGATACACAACCTAACCTTACGCCTTAAGGAGCTGGAAAAAGAACAGCAAATAAAACCCCAAACCAGCAGAAGACAGGAAATAATAAAGATTACAGCAGAAATTAATGCTATCGAAACAAGCAAACAAACCCACAAAAATACCAGTAGAACAGATCAATCAAGCCAGAATCTGGTGCCTTGAAAGAATTAACAAAATTGATAAACCACTAGCCAGTCTGGTCAAAAAAGAAAAAAGGAAAGGACCGAAATAAATAAAATCAAGAATGAAAGAGGAGAGATCACAACCAACACAGCAGAAATAAAAACAATAATAAGATAATAGTACGAGCAATTATATGCCAATAAAATGGGTAACCTGGAAGAAATGGACAAATTCCTAGAAACTTATACACTACCAACACTGAAACAGGAAGAAATAGAAAATTTGAACAGACCCATAACCAGTAAGGACATCGAATTAGTAATCAAAAATCTGCCAAAAAACAAGAGTCCAGGGCCAAATGGCTTTCCAGGGGGGAATTCTACCAAACATTTAAGGAAGAGTTAGCACCTATTCTCTTGAAACTGTTCCAAAACATAGAAATGGAAGGAAAACTTGCAAACTCTTTCTATGAAGCCAGCACTACCTTGATTCCAAAACCAGTCAGAGACCCCACTACAAAGGAGAACTATAGACAACGTTCCCTGAGGAACATGGATGCAAAAATTCTCAACAAGATATTAGCCAACCAGATCCAACAATACATGAAAAGTATTACTCACCACGACCAAGCGGGATTTATACCTGGGATGCGGGGCTGGTTCAATATCTGCAAAACAATTAACGTGATTCATCACATCAATAAAAGAAAGGGCAAGAACCATATGACCCTCTCAATAGATGCAGAGAAAGCATTTGACAAAATACAGCATCCTTTCTTGATAAAATCCCTCAAGAAAGGAGGGAGAGAAGGAGCATACCTCGAGATCATAAAAGCCATATATGAACAACCCAATGCTAATATCCTCAGTGGGGAAAAATGGGAGTTTCCCCTCTAAGGTCAGGAACAAGACAGGGATGTCCGCTCTCGCGACCGTTACTCAACATAGTATTGGGAGTCTTAGCCTCTGCAATCAGACAACACAAAGAAATAAAAGGCATCCAAATCGGCCAGGAGGAGGTCAAACTTTCCCTCTTCTCAGATGACACGATACTCTATATGGAAAACCCCCAAAATGCCACCAAAAAACTGCTAGAATGGATTCATGAATTCGGCAAAGTTGCAGGATATGAAATCAATGCGCAGTAATCGGTTGCATTCCTATACACCAACAATGAAGCAACAGAAAGAGAAATCAAGGAATCTATCCCATTTACAGTTGCACAAAAAGCCACAAAATACCTAGGAATACATCTAACCAAATAGGTGAAAAATGTATATACTGAAAACCATAGAAAGCTTATGAAAGAAATTGAAGAAGACAAAAAAAAAAATGGAAAAAAGATTCCATGCTCCTGGATAGCTAGAACAAATATTGTTAAAATGTCGATACTACCCAAAGCAATCTACATATTCAATGCAATCCCTATCAAAGTAACACCAGCATTCTTCACAGAGCTAGAACTTACAATTCTAAAATGTGTATGGAACCAGAAAAGGCCCCGAAGAGCCAAAGCAATCTTGAAAAAGAAAACCAAAGCAGGAGGCATCACAATCCCAGACTTCAACCTATACTACAAAGCTGTAATCATCAAGACAATGTGGTACTGGCACTTGGACAGACAGTCAGATCAATGGAATAGAGAACCCAGACATGGACCCACAAATGTATGGCCAACTAATCTTTCACAGAGCAGGGAAGAATATCTAGTGACATAAAGACAGTCTCTTGAGCAAGCGGTGCTGGGAAACTGGACAGCGACATGCAGAAGTCTTAGCCTCTGCAATCAGACAATACAAAGAAATAAAAGGCATCCAAATCGGCCAGGAGGAGGTCAAACTTTCCCTCTTCTCAGATGACATGATACCTGTTCGTGGTCTGTCTCCTCTACCCACACCCTGGCGCTCAGAATGTCAACAGGAGAGCAGGGTGATCTTAAGCCTGTAAGCTCAAGTCAGCCCGAAGATGGAAGATCCAGTCTGTGCCCCTAGTGGTCAGTGGGGGAAACTGAAGTCCGGCAGGAACGGGGAGGTCTTGAGCATTGGTGAGCTACATTAGCACGCACGTGGTCTCTGCTGTGCCAGGACCTCCCCACAGCTCGCTGCTGCCTGACCTCGGCGAGTCCTGTCCCTTCTCCAAACCTCAGTTTCCCCCTCTGAAATGGTCGCGTGATGGTGAGAAAACATGGAGCACTTCACCTGGTGCTCAGGCTCTCCCAGCAAGCTAGTGGCATTGCTAAGGCCTGGACCCTGGCCACCTGACTCCTGAATGACTCTGTCCCCTTGTGGTGATGGTCTGGTCACTGCTGTTCCTTTCTCTTCTTTCTCACACTCAATGGGACATTTGGGCACTTGCGGCCCTTTTCCGGAATGCTCTCGGGATCTAGAAGAGGGAAAAAACTAATCAGAGGAGCAAGAACAGACTGGCGGCTCCATATGAAGGAGCAGGGGCCCGGTGCCTACAGCCCTGCATGGTGCCCTGTGCCATTTGGTGAGGGCTTCTTGAGTGTCCCCCGGTGGAGACGGTCGGGTCCTGAGCCAAGGGCACCGGGGCCCCTCGAAGGCAGGGGTGGGCAGAGGTGGATTGGGAAGGGAAAAGAGAAAGTGCTCATTGTTCCAGCTCCACGGAGGCTCCCCAGGTGCACCTGCTCCATGGCACCTCTCCTGAAGGAGGTGGACGACCTTCCTCGGGCTCCCAGAAAGCTGGAGCTGTAGGATCTGGGACAGGAGCAGCCTGGTCACTTCCCCAGATCCCTGTGAGGCGGTGTTACCAGCCCCTGCTTTTCTGCCTCCAAGAGAGGAGGATTCCAGAGTTGGGGGCGGGGGGCAGAGCCAGGGTCCCAGCCCATCCTTTTAGCCAGGAGCAGCCGGGCATGGTGCCAGGCACTAAGCACCCAGGGGTGAACTGAGATCTCTTCCTGTTTCCCCTCCTTCCTTGCTGGGTCTCCTCCGGACCATCAGCCATCCTGCTCAGAGGGCTTTGAAGGATGGAGTCCTTCCCCGTGTCTCCGCTCTCCAACACTTCCCTCCATTGTGGGGGACCCGTAGAGTTCCTGTACATGAGCCACCTCATCGGGGTGTGCCTTGCCCAGGCAGGGCTAGACTTTTTCCAACCCCAGACCAGTTCTGAGAGCCCAGCAGCACTGACAGCAGGTGCAAGTGTGTGGATTTGGGGGCGGAGGAGGAGTGTCGTTTATTCATTCAACAGGCCAAGGTCAGCACCTCCTTTGCATCAGGCTCTGTGCTGGGGCCCCAAGAAAGTTGGGCAGCACCACCCAGGGTAGGGTGAGGAGCCCTGGGGGCAGGCCAGGGGTGAGGCAGCTCAGTCCTCCCTCAGTCTGGGGGAAGTGCAGTTCAGCTGAGCCTACCTGGGCAGGGAGTGAAAGATTACACAGAAACTTGGAGCCTCCTAGAGTATTTGGATTTTATCCTGGGAACAGGTGTTCCAAGCTGAGAGGGGCAGCATCAGATGTGGCTTTTGCTTGGCTCGTGGGGCTCAAACCAGGAGCCCCTTCCCTGGCAAGGCTGCTGCTGTTGTCCAGGTGAGCGTGGATGGTGGCGCAAGCAGCGTGGGACAGTAGCATAGGGGGCCGGGTGGGACAAGTACCTGGGCATTGAAGAAACCTGCCTGGCGATGGGGAGTGCGAGGTCAGCGAGAAGCCAGATTCAGGATGACTGTCGGGCTCTTGGCCAGGGAAACTGGGTGGATGTTCACATCTCAGGTTATCAGCTCAGGTTTCAGGAACCACTATTTGAGCGAGTTCTTTGTGCCTGGTTTTGCAGCAGAGGGTCCCAGGCAAGATGGAAGCCGACTCTGAGCCCAAGCCTCTGCCCTCCAGCTTGGCCCAGACCCTGCCGGGTCTGCTCCTCTATCTCCCTTAACCCTACAGGCACTTTAGCCTCTTGAGTGCATGGCTGCACCTCGCAACTGTGCCCTGTACACATGGGGGAGTGCTACTCCACTCCTGCTGCCTGGGTACACGGGGACAGCCCTAGCCCCCACACGCCGACCCTGTGCATTGATGTGTCTCATCCCCTCGTTGTGCAAGGGCATTTCCCCCATGCCTCAAGGCGCAGCTTCTGGAACAAAGCCTCTCTGCACTACAGTTTGGATCTCTCACCCTCCTGGCCCTATGCTAGAGCAGGCTCCATGAGGACAGAAGAGGGCTGGGGCACACCCTCCCCTCCCCTCCTCTCCCCCCCGCCTCAGGCCTGTGGGCTAGAGATGGAGCTGAAGCTCTGTGCTGAAGTGGCCCTTTGTAGATTGTCCCCCTGGAGGATGGGGGAGTCACTGACTAATTTCACTTAGCATAACACCCTCCAGTTCCATCCATGTAGTTGCAAATGGCAAGATTTCATTCTTTTTGATTGCCGAGTGATATTCCATTGTATCTAGATACCACATCTTCTTTATACATTCATCCATCGATGGACATTTGGGCTCCTTTGCATACTTTGGCTATTGTTGACAGTGCTGCTATAGACATGGGGTGCATGTGTCCCTTCGAAACAGCACACCTGTATCTCGTGGATAAATGCCTAGTGCAATTGCTGGGTCGTAGGGTAGTTCTATTTTTAGTTTTTTGAGGAATCTCCATACTGTTTTCCAGAGTGGCTGCACCAGCTTGCATTGCCACCAACAATGCAAAAGAGATCCTCCTTTTCCACATCCTCGCCAACATCTGTTGTGGCCTGAGTTGTTCATGTGAGCCATTCTGACAGGAGTAAAGGGGCAGCTCAGTGTGGTTTTGATTTTTATTTCCCTGATGATGAGTGATGTGAAGCATTTTTTCACGTGTCAGTTGGCCATCTGGATGTCATCTTTGGAGAAGTGTCTATTCATGACTTTTACCCATTTCTTCACTTGATTTTTTGTTGTTTGGGTGGTTGAGTTTGAGAAGTTCTTTGTAAATTTTGGATACTAACCCTTTATCTGATATGTCATTTGCAAATACCTTCTCCCATTCTGTCAGTTGCCTTTTCATTTTGCTGATTGTTTCCTTCACTGTGCAGAAGCCTTTTAGGCTGATGAGGTCCCACTAGTTCATTTTTGCTTTTGTTTCCCTTGCCTCCAGAGACGTGTTGAATAAGAAGTTGCTGCGGCCAATATCAAAGAGGTTTTTGCCTGCTTTCTCCTTGAGGATTTTGATGGCTTCCTGTATTGCATTGAGGTCTTCCATCCATTTTGAGTTTATTTTTGTGTAAGAAAAATGTAAGAAAGTGGTCCAGGTTCATTCATTCTTCTGAATGTCGCTGTCCAGTTTCCCAGCACCGCTTGCTCAAGAGACTGTCTTTATGTCACTAGATATTCTTCCCTGCTCTGTGAAAGATTAGTTGGCCATACATTTGTGGGTCCATGTCTGGGTTCTCTATTCCATTGATCTGACTGTCTGTCCAAGTGCCAGTACCACATTGTCTTGATGATTACAGCTTTGTAGTATAGGTTGAAGTCTGGGATTGTGATGCCTCCTGCTTTGGTTTTCTTTTTCAAGATTGCTTTGGCTCTTCGGGGCCTTTTCTGGTTCCATACACATTTTAGAATTGTAAGTTCTAGCTCTGTGAAGAATGCTGGTGTTACTTTGATAGGGATTGCATTGAATATGTAGATTGCTTTGGGTAGTATCGACATTTTAACAATATTTGTTCTAGCTATCCAGGAGCATGGAATCTTTTTTCCATTTTTTTTTTTTTTGTCTTCTTCAATTTCTTTCATAAGCTTTCTATGGTTTTCAGTATATACATTTTTCACCTATTTGGTTAGATGTATTCCTAGGTATTTTGTGGCTTTTTGTGCAACTGTAAATGGGATAGATTCCTTGATTTCTCTTTCTGTTGCTTCATTGTTGGTGTATAGGAATGCAACCGATTACTGCGCATTGATTTCATATCCTGCAACTTTGCCGAATTCATGAATCCATTCTAGCAGTTTTTTGGTGGCATTTTGGGGGTTTTCCATATAGAGTATCGTGTCATCTGAGAAGAGGGAAAGTTTGACCTCCTCCTGGCCGATTTGGATGCCTTTTATTTCTTTGTGTTGTCTGATTGCAGAGGCTAAGACTCCCAATACTATGTTGAGTAACGGTCGCGAGAGCGGACATCCCTGTCTTGTTCCTGACCTTAGAGGGGAAACTCCCATTTTTCCCCACTGAGGATATTAGCATTGGGTTGTTCATATATGGCTTTTATGATCTCGAGGTATGCTCCTTCTCTCCCTCCTTTCTTGAGGGATTTTATCAAGAAAGGATGCTGTATTTTGTCAAATGCTTTCTCTGCATCTATTGAGAGGGTCATATGGTTCTTGCCCTTTCTTTTATTGATGTGATGAATCACGTTAATTGTTTTGCAGATATTGAACCAGCCCCGCATCCCAGGTATAAATCCCGCTTGGTCGTGGTGAGTAATACTTTTCATGTATTGTTGGATCTGGTTGGCTAATATCTTGTTGAGAATTTTTGCATCCATGTTCCTCAGGGAACGTTGTCTATAGTTCTCCTTTGTAGTGGGGTCTCTGACTGGTTTTGGAATCAAGGTAGTGCTGGCTTCATAGAAAGAGTTTGCAAGTTTTCCTTCCATTTCTATGTTTTGGAACAGTTTCAAGAGAATAGGTGCTAACTCTTCCTTAAATGTTTGGTAGAATTCCCCCCTGGAAAGCCATTTGGCCCTGGACTCTTGTTTTTTGGCAGATTTTTGATTACTAATTCGATGTCCTTACTGGTTATGGGTCTGTTCAAATTTTCTATTTCTTCCTGTTTCAGTGTTGGTAGTGTATAAGTTTCTAGGAATTTGTCCATTTCTTCCAGGTTACCCATTTTATTGGCATATAATTGCTCGTACTATTATCTTATTATTGTTTTTATTTCTGCTGTGTTGGTTGTGATCTCTCCTCTTTCATTCTTGATTTTATTTATTTCGGTCCTTTCCTTTTTTCTTTTTTGACCAGACTGGCTAGTGGTTTATCAATTTTGTTAATTCTTTCAAGGCACCAGATTCTGGCTTGATTGATCTGTTCTACTGGTATTTTTGTGGGTTTGTTTGCTTGTTTCGATAGCATTAATTTCTGCTGTAATCTTTATTATTTCCTGTCTTCTGCTGGTTTGGGGTTTTATTTGCTGTTCTTTTTCCAGCTCCTTAAGGCGTAAGGTTAGGTTGTGTATCTGAGATCTTTCCTCCTTCTTTAGGAAGGCCTGGATTGCTATATATTTTCCTCTTATAACCACCTTTGCTGCATCCCAGAGGTTTTGGGTTGTGGTGTTATCCCTTTCATTGACTTCCATATACTTTTCAATTTCCTCTTTAACTCCTTGGTTGGCTTGTTGTGGTCTGAAAATATGCACGGTATGATCTCAATCTTTTTGTACTTACTTAGGGCTGATTTATGTCCCAGTATATGGTCTATTCTGGAGAACGTTCCATGTGCACTGGAGAAGAACGTATATTCTGCTGGTTTAGGATGAAATGTTCTGAATATATCTGTTAAGTCCATCTGGTCCAGTGTGTCATTCAAAGCCATTGTTCCCTTGTTGATTTTTTTTTTTTTTTGATTAGATGATCTGTCCATTGCTGTGAGTGGGGTGTTGAAGTCTCCTACTATTATGGTATTACTATCGATGAGTTTCTTTATGTTCGTGATTAATGGATTTACATATTAAGGTGCTGTCACATTTGGCGCATAAATGTTTACAATTGTTAGGTCTTCTTGGTGGATAGACACCTTGATTATGACATAATGCCCTTCTGCATCTCTTGATACAGTCTTTATTTTAAACTCTAGATTTTCTGATATAAGTATGGCTACTCTAGCTTTCTTTTGTTGACCATTAGCATGATAGATGGTTCTCCATCCCCTTATTTTCAATCTGAAGGTGTCTTTAGGTCTAAACTGGGTCTCCTGTAAACAGCATATAGATGGACCTTGTTTTCTTATCCATTCTGTTACCCTATGCCTTTTGATTGGAGCATTGAGGCCACTGACATTTAGAGTGAGTACTGAAAGATATGAATTTATTGCCATTATGACGCTTGTACACTTGGAGTTTCTGGTGGAGTTCTCTGCTCCTTTCTAATCTTTGTTGCTTTTAGTATATATATATATACGTATATGTATACATATATATATATGTATGTGTATATATGTATGTATATATATTTTTTCATCTTTTCTTCCCTCAGAAAGTCCCCCTTAAAATTTCTTGCAGGGCTGGTTTAGTGGTCACAAATTCCTTTAATTTTTGTTTGTCTGGGAAACTTTTTCTCTCTCCTATTTTGAGTGACAGCCTTGCTGGATAATTCTTGGCTGCATTTATTTTTTTATTTTATTTGTTTAATGTTTATTTATTTTTGACAGAGAGAGAGAGAGAGAGACAGAGCATGAGCAGAGGAGGGGCAGAGAGAGAGGGAGACAGAGAATCCGAAGCAGGCTCCAGGCTCTGACCTGTCAGCACAGAGCCCGACAGGGGGCTCGAACTCACAAACTGCGAGATCATGACCAGAGCCAAAATTGGACGCCTAACCGACCGAGCCACCCAGGCGCCCCTGCATATTTTTCTGATTCAGCACACTGAATGTATCCTGCCACTGCTTTCTTGCCTGCCAAGTTTCTGTGGATAGGTCTGCTGCAAACCTGATCTGTCTTCCCTTTTAGGTTAGGGAACTTTTTTTTTTTTCCTTGCTGCTTTCATGATTCTCTCCTTGCCTGAGTATTTTGTGAATTTGATTATGATATGCCTTGTTGGTCGGTTTTTGTTGAATCTAATGGGGGTCCTCTGTGCTTCCTGGATTCTGATGTCTGTGTCTTTCCCCAGGTTTTGTAAATGTTTTCCGCTATCATTTGCTCACATAACCTTAATAACCCTATTTCTCTCTCTTCCGCTTCTGGGACCCCTATGATTCTGATGTTGTTCCTTTTTAATGAGTCACTGGTTTCTCTAATGCTTACATCATGCTCTTTTGCCTTCATCTCCCTCTTTTTTTTTTCTGCTTCGTTATTCTCTATAAGTTTGTCCTGTATATCATGGATTCTCTGTTCTGCCTTGTCCATCCTTGCTGCCACTGCATCCATCCGGATTGCAGCTCAGTTATATTATTTTCAATTTCATTCTGGCTATTTTTTACTTCTTTTATCTCTGCAGAAAGGGATTCTAATCTATTTTCGACCCCAGCTAATATTCTTATTATCGTGATTCTAAATTCTGGTTCAGACATCTTGCTTGTATCTGTGTTGATTAAATCCCTGGCTGTGGTTTCTTCATGCTCTTTCTTTTGGGGTAAATTCCTGCTGAATTCTGTGGTTCGGGTTGTGCAGATTGTTGTGTTAGTCCTCCAATCAGTGTTCTAGGTGTGTAGGATGGTTTCGTGTTGGCCTGGCTGTATTTCATGGATGGGAGACACACACAAAACTTCCATGCTGTTCCGCCATCTTGGCCCCTCCCCCCATTCACAAATATTTTAAAAACTTATCTCAGGGTGCCTGGGTAGCTCAGTCGGTTAAGCATCCAACTTAGGCTCAGGTCATGATCTCACAGTATGTGAGTTTAAGCCCCACGTGGGGTTCACATTGGGCTCGCCACTGTCAGCGCAGAGCTTGCTTCAGATCCTGTCTCCCTCTCTCTCTGCCCCTCCCCTGCTGGCTTGCTTGGTCTCTCTCAAAAATAAACAGTTAAAAAAATGATCTCAATAGATGTGAAATAAACATCTTTTAACATTCAATATTCATTCATGACAGAACTTAGAAAACTAGTATTATAAGAGAACTTCCTTAATATACTTGTGGCAGAAAGACCCTAAGTGACCCCATAGTATCTGCCCTTTAGTGTTGTCACCTTTTCTTTATAAATCTTTTCGCTTAAGATCTGTGACTTGACTCTAGCTATTAGAATATGGCACATGTAAAGGAAAATTGCAGACATAATTCAGTTAATTCAGAGTTAATCAAAAGGAGGATTATGCTAGGCAACCCTGATCTAATCACGTGAACACCCTTCAAGGAGGACTGAGCTTTCGCTGAAGTGACATTCTCCTTGCTGGCCTCCTAAACTAAGCGGCCGTATTGAGGAAGTCTACGTGGCCAAGAACAAGGAACAGCCTTGCTCTAGGCTGAATATTTGTGTCCCCACTCACCCAAATTCATGTGTTAACTCTTAATGTTCAACGTGATAGTATTTAGAAGTGGGGGATTTGGGAAATGATGAAGTCACGAAGGTGGAGCCCTCATGAATGGGATTAGTGCCCTTATAAAGGAGGGCTGTGAGAGCTCCCTTGGCACTGTGCCAAGCAGGAAGACCAGCGTCCATGAGCCAGGAAGCAGGCCGTCGCTGTACACTGAATCTGCCAGTGCCTTCATTTTGGACTTCCCAGCCTCCAGAACTGTGAAAAATAAAACTTTTTTTTTTTTTTCATAAGCCTATGGTATTTTGTTAGAGCAGCCCAAAAAGACTAAGACAAGTGTCTGGGAACGCTTAGGACCTAAGCCTCCAACTAGCCTCCAACTAGCAAAGAGCTGTGGAAATGAGTCCAGTCATACGGTCACAAGGAAATTCTCTTATAAACAAACTCAATGGGCTTGGAAGCAGATTCTTCCCCGTTGAAGCACCCAAATGGGGAAGCGCAGTCTAGCAGACACCTTGAGTACAGCCTTGTGAGAACCTGAACAAAGGACCCAGCTAAGCCATTGCTTAGCTTCTGGCCCATAAAAATGTGAGATAAATGCGTGTGGCTTTAAGACACTGTGTGGATGGTGATCTGTTGTAAACGGCAAGAGCAAACTAAGAGACTAATAAAAGACGCACACTTTTAAAAACCCCACTATCTACATAGTTATAGAAAACTACTTTTACATGTTGCAATTTCAAGAAGACATGAACACTCACTATCCTCACATTTACTCAACGTCATTCTTGTAGTAGGAAAGAAAAAAAATGAAAGCTCTAGGAATTGGAAAGAAAAATGCCACTATTTATAGATTATATGTCACTGCATGTACCAAATCCAAAAGAATCTGCAGATAAAACACTCGAGTAAGAAACAATATATTGTGGGGAATAATCTTAGATAATTAAAAGACTAGTTGTTTGGAAAAATCAGTATAAGAAATGTCTTTCCTTACAAACTGTTGGCCGATTCGATGCAATTCCAATGAGAACCGGCTTTGGAGAGCTTGCCAAGTTGATTATAAAAGACCTGTGGAGCCCTTCTTCCTTTCTTCTTTCTCATCCCCAACATTTTAGTTCCCAGTCCTAGAAACAGAGGCATGGAGTTGTGGGGGTCCAGAGTGAGGTGTTAGAGCTTAGAATGGGGAAGGCATTATGTGTAGGACAGTCACCCTGCACAGTGTTGGAGCTCAAGTGAGAGCATCCCTGAAAAGTGAATGGTATAGAATAATGAAGTATCACAGCCTGAACAGGGTAGGGAGGCATCTGCACAGGGGAAGAATAGCCCAGTGGGGGTTTTCAGAACCTGCAGGGGGGCAAGTCATCTGCAGAAGAGGTGGCCTGGCACAGGGTGTCTGAGAAAGGAGATATTTACATGTCTCAAAGTACTTCCCCATAAAATACTAAATAATTGGAAAGTGGAAAGTTAACATTCCAGGCGAGAAACCTGGCAGATACTACCTCCGGTGGCCAACATTAACATCACCAGTATGGGGACAAATCAAAATTGTAGGTCACATGATAGGATGCAAAGAGTAGGTTGTAGTGATACTCTTGCTAAACATGTATGGTCTGAATTTTACCATAAGGAAGCCTAAGAAAAATCCACATTGAAAGACATTCCACATTACTGGAATTTACTCGTCAAAAGGTTAAAAGTCATGAAAGTCGAGGAAAGACAAAGGAACTGTTCTGGAGTGAAAGAGACTAAGACACACAATTCAATACATGGCTCTAAACAGGACCTTCCTTGGTATAACGTATACGTATACTACAGATAAGTGACCAAACTTAAAAAGAATTATGAGGAATAAATGATAGAATTATACTGAACCCTTGAACAAAAGAGTTTTAATGGGTGCACTGACTACACACAGATTTTTTTTTTTTTTCAGTACTGGAAATGTAATTTCTTTTATAATTTTCTTCATGGTATTATTTTCTTTAGCTTACTTTAAGAATATAGTATGATACGTATAATATACAAAAGATTACTGGTAGTAGTAGTGGTTAAGTCTTTGGGGGTCAAAAGTTGTTCATGGCTTTTTGACTGTGGGGGGCGTGGTCAGAGCCCTTAACCCCGTTGTTTAAGAGTCGAGTGTATTAGAGTTAATGTTCTGATTGTGAAGGTTGTATGGTAGTTATGTGGAATGTACTGACTTGTAGGATTTAAATGCTACAGGAATCAGGCATCCCATTAGCAGTTTACTTGCAAATGGCTCTGGGGCGGGGGGGGGGAGTTTTTTTTGTTTTGTTTTCTCTAATTTTTCTTGTCTCTAACTTTGTTTCCAAAAAGCAAATCAAAAATAAATAAATGAATAAATAAATAAATAAATAAATAGAAAAGTTGAAAAGCCTTAGGCAAATCTTATTTCTCCATGTGGAAAGAGCTACGAATCAGTGTTTACAATTAAAATTATAGATAGGTTTTATGGTAGTATAAAAAAAATTGTAATATGTACAAACATTGGCAATAGCCATAGCAGGAATATATCAACATAATGTCTAAATCTTTAGGCCCACATATAGTCATAAAAATTGGGAAAAACAAAAAGCCATCCATGAACACTACTGAAGTATTAATGACAACTTGGTTGTTTGGGTGCTGTTTAAACCGCTGGTAGTGGAGCAGTCTGATGTATGTAAAACCCTCTAGTGGTAGTTTCCACGTACAAAATGTGCTTAAAAGTTAATGAGATGCCAAGAAACATAGTTTAAAATATTATAAAGATTTTCATTACACACATATGATACAAAAACTTTTTCCTTTAATCAAGATTTTGCCATATAGTGTGTTCAATTGGGAAGCAATGAAAATGTTTTGTAAGCATCCAGTAAATTTTTTCTATTTATTTTTCAAATTGTATAATTTTTGTTCAAAATCTGTACATATTCTCATGACGCTTTCCATACTGGATCTTGATTTAGAATTGAATCATCAGTAGATACTAAAGGATTTCTACAGGATCCTCATTCAAATTTGGTAGCAGCTGAAAAGGAAAAGAAAGAATTATCTTCTTTCTCCAAAATACTTTTCACTACAAGTGATTAAAAAAAAAGAAAAGAAAAGAAAAGAAAAGGAAAGGAAAGGAAAGGAAAGGAAATAGAAAAAACAAAGTTGGGGCCTTTATGAGTGTTAAGAAAAATGAAAAATACCTACGTACAACTGCAATATGAAACCCAAGATTAGTATTAAATATATTTTGCTCAGGGTTGCACACTGAATTAATTGCTATTGTGGATAAATGTCAGAGTTTCTGTTTTTTTCATTACAAGATGAAAGTACAAGATGAGGACACAGTCCACCCTGAACAATCATAAACTATAAACCGAAAAATCAAACAGGCATTTCCAAACAGAGCCAAGTATACAGATGTAAGTGACAGGTATGAAACACAGCACTACTGGAACATACGGAAGGGACATCCCAGCTTTGTGTCAATATTGTCTGCTCTTTGGTGAAGGTGATATGTCAGCTGATACCTGAAGGATAAGGAAAAAGTATGCTAGGTAGAGGGAAGAAGCACATACAAAGAGCTAGAAGTGAGGAAGAACACTTGTGCAATTAATTATGAGTAGTTTAGTTTGACAAGGCGCTAGAGCAAAGCAGCAGAGTAGGGCAAATAGTGAGAGACAAGGCTGAATAATCTGGCAAGAAGCAAACTGATTTGGGTGTTTTCGTTCCATGCTAAGGAACTTGAAGTTTTACCCAAGGGCAAAAGCAATGACAAAGTCAATGAGTGAAGATTGAAACCCGTTACCTGTCAAGTGACAGCTATATGACCTCTAATTACTTAACCAAGCATTACTAAGACGACTTTGGCTTTTTGGGTCTTCTATCACTAGCAGAAACAACAATTTGATAAAGCACACCTTTTCTGAGACTTGTGCAGGTTGACAGTTCCACAGGGATGGCACCAGTGAAGGAAGATTGTCGCCAGAAATAATAACAGATATATAGACTTAGGGAGATTGAAAAAAACTTCTTTAACGTTTATTTATTTTTGAGAGAGAGACAAACCACAAGCGGGCAGGGGCACAGAGAGAGGGAGACACAGAATCTGAAGCAGGCTCCAGGCTCCGAGCTTTCAGCACAGAGCCCTCTGTGGGGCCTGAACCCACCTGAGCTGAAATCAGTCGCCCAACCGACTGAGCCACCTGGGTGCCCCTAGACTTGTGGGAGATTTTAAAAGAGCTATGACACATGAGGACTAAATGAGGAAGAAGTGTGTTCTTCATTATGCTCATGCTTTTACATTTTTTATTAGCTATGTACAAAAAAATGTGAATGTAGCATCTATTATCCAAACAATGGAAAGGGATGCCATTTACTATTTATAGTTTATTTCAGAAATCAATGATATCTAACTTCATACATTTTGGCAACATACCTTCTTCTAGTGCTCTGGTTATTCTTTTCTCCAACTCCCGCTGCGTCTGAAATAAGCCAAATATTATTTAGAATGTGTAAGGTAAACAAAAGTCATTGTAGGAATTATATATAGCTTACGACATGTGGTCTTGAAATAATACTTGTAGAGATTAAACCAAAGTTAGGGATTGCTTAAATAGGAAGACAATCACATGAATAAAATAAATTCCTATTTTATTTTAGTTTTAGATAATGGAGAACAGATACATACATACATACATACACACACATACATATATGTACATATATGTATATATATATGTGTGTGTGTAATATATAATACATATATATTACATATAATATGTGTATAATACATATATAATGCTATTTAAGCGAATCTGATAAAAAGCACAATTAATATTGATCTATTGAATATGTATAATCTCTGAAAGGTGATGTTTGATCTTACTGGTACAAAAAAGTTTAAACAAGATTCATATTGTATACTGAATTATTACTTGGAAATGATTAGAAAAACTGCCATTTGTGAAAGTTTAATCAGGTTTTTACCTTAATGAATTGTTCCTTAAAATGGGCTTTCCATTTTTTCACTCTTAGAAAAACAAAATTTGAAGGAATGCTTTTTGCTATTAGTTTTTCAGGACTGACTCTTAAATATATATAAAATGAAGAAAGTGGGACTGTCATACTGTCATGTGGAAATTCTATTGGCAAAAATTTGAGTAAAAATATTTTGCTATCTGTATTATGACTAAAACACTTATTTCTTTTCATATGCACACAAAGATTTCAGAAAATCTCCTTGAAGAAAGGAAAAGTAGAGGGTTACAACAGTTTTCAAACTTAGCTTCTGATTTATAACTTTCTCAATTACAGATAAGGAAAACAGTATAAAATTTTCAATTGTAACTTTGTTTCCTTTCTCCAAATTAGGACCAAGTTTTGAAACACTTGACTACAGGTGACCCTTGAATAACACAGGGGTTGGGGTACATTCACAAACCTGTATACAATTTTTCATCCCCCCAAAACTTAATTACTAATAGCCTACTGTTGACCGGAAGCCTTACCGGTAACATAAACAGTCGATTCATACGTGTTTTGTCCAGTAGAATAAGCTAGGGCAAAAAATGACATTGAGAAAAACGGAAGGAAGAGGAAATACACTTACAATACTGTACACTATCCAAAAATAATCCATGTGTAAGTAAAGTAGACCCGCACAGGTCAAAACCATGTTGGTCAAGGGTCAAGTGTATATTACAACTGTTCCTGTCTAGAATGTTCTTATTTAGATCTTCCTTAGACAAGTTAGCCTCTCCCTGAATGCCCCAATCTGGCTCCAAAATAGTGTACTGAACATAGTCAACACTGTGGTGATAAGGATTCCAATGTCTTTACAAATTTGGGTGTGAGGACAAATGTTTTAGCTGACATGTTTCCCAGTATTTTCAGAGACTGTTTTCCCTAATACCTTTTTTTAATTGGAGTATAGTTGACATACAATGTTACACTAGTTTTTCAGTATACAAATTCAGATTGGACAATTGTATACACGATGCTATGCTTGCTACCGTACGTGTAGTTACCCTCTGTCACCATGCAACATTAATACAATATTTTTGATGATATTCCATATGCTGTATTCTTCATTCCTGTGACTTATTTACTTTATAACTGCACCTCCCCTCTAGCAACCACCAATTTGTCCTCTGTAGTTATGATTCTGTTTGTTCACTTGTTTTGTTTTTTTATATTCCACATGTAAGTGAAATCAGATAGTGTTTATTTGTCTTTCTCCGATTTATTTCACCTAGCATAATACCCTCTAGGTCTATCAATGTTGTCACAAATGGCAAGATCTCATTCTTTGTGATAGCTGAGCTATATTTCATTGTATACATACTACACATTGTCTTTATCCATTCATCTCTCCATGGACACTTAGGTTGCTTCCCTATTTTGGTTATCACAAACAATGTTTCCACAAACATAGGGATGCATACAACTTTTCAAATTACTGTTTTCATTTTCTTTGGGTAAATACGCAGTAGTGGGATTCATGAATATCTATTTTTAAGTTTTTGAGGAAACATAACACTTTTTTGACAATAGCATTATATTCGGGCCTTATAAAATGAATGGGACAACATTACTATACCAGACTTAAAAATTAATAACTTAATACCAGATGATGGGGGAAGGCTTTATTCAAACAATTTTGTGTTACCATTAATAAATACGATATAAAATATAAACCACGTTTTTTATATGACATGACTTAAGGAGCTACCAAGGTAATGTTGCATCTTTTCCCCAAAAGCTCTTTTCCTAAATATTTACCTCTGTGACCTTTATGTTTATTTCTAGGTAAAAACTGTGTTTCAGTGGCGAAAATAGCTTTCAAGTCCATGAATAAGAACACGTGTACTTTTATGTATACCTTTCCATTGATCAGAAATATAAGAGGCTGAGAAAATTATACACAGAAAAAATATATATCAGCAAATTTTAATTCAAAGAACATTTTTAAAGGATTTTTAATTAGAAGGATTTTCTCATTAACTGTTAGCATTCAAATATGGCCCATAGAAATCTAAGGTTCGGTTGGGGGCACTGCAGGATTGAGGGACAAGGAAGTCACAGCCGTAGTCTCCATCTCTCCTTTAGTTAGACAGCTCTACTTCTCTCTGTTTTACACAATATAGTTTAATGCAAAAAAAAAAAAATACATTCTATTCTTTGAAAAAAAATTATTTTGAAGGTATAAAAGTCACTAATTTAGTCAAAGTCCCGAATTTTGCGTAATAGACAAAAAGGGCTCAGAGAGAGTGTACTTTGCCTGAGGTCATGAATCCAACTAGATGCAGACCAGGAATACACGTGTGGTCTTACCAGGCCTAGAGTTCTATGCCCGTTACTTCCTCATAGTCAGGAAAAATACGTGTCTTTTAAGTATAACTCAGAGAAAATGAATACATAAAACTTTGTCATGTGGCTCAATAATGTTTAGGTATGAGGCCCACAATAGTAGCTCTAAAACTAAATTACAAATTTTAAAGTCATCAATAAAAATAAAGGAACAGAAATTATGTTAACTCCTTTTAGTAGCAGTCAATTTTTAAGCACAACTTTTTTAAACCACAGGACAGAGAACTCGAAAGAGAAAATCTTTAGGTGAAGCAAGCAAGCTGAAACTGAGGAAATTCTTCCTGAAAGAATTATTTATTTCTTCCAAAGAAAATTTGGTTTATCAAAATCAATCAACAAATGAGTGAACCCATGGTGTGGTTATTTATAGCAAAATTTCAAACCCAACACAGATTTCTCTTTCCCATCTAGCATGCTTTTGCCTAACCTCTCATCATTCGTTGGTATGTACAAAAGACACAATTCACTTTATTTATAATTTAAATCCAGTCAGAAATTATAGGTGAACCTTCACGTCTCACTTGTGGACTTATCTCTACCCCTCCCTCCCGACGGGAAGGGAGAATTACCTAACGGGTGAATTTGGGAGAAGGAGCTAAGCAGTGCTTACGTGTTTCTGAATCTCCTCTTTGAAAAAGATGTGCCTGCCCACAGTAACATGAATTTGGGTCTGCTCTCAGCTCTGTGGTAAGCACCCGGCCCCCGGGGTGGGGGTCAAGCAATTGTTTCCTCAATTTACAACTGTGTGGGGAAGTGCCCAATTTAGGAGGAAGTCCAAAGTGGCTAACATAACCTAAATCATATCCTCCAATTTGTTAGTGTGTATTAGTAATAAAGCTACTAAGTTTCTCTCCATCTCCCTGTCTCCTGTGTTCTGAATTTAGAACGAGAAGAGCAGGGTTACTTGCCGCCTACCCAGTGTCACCTGTCACAGCTCCACCGAGAAAAATGACTAGACAGCACTTACAGAAACATTCTCTTCTTCCTTGACTTCATAACTAACGTACATTGTTCAAAGGCCACGCCAACTCGAAAGAGAGAAAAAGTTGAAAGGAACCATTTTAGGAACAAACATAGAAAGTCAGACAAACTGAGGACACAGAGGAGTACATCTGAAATGAAAGAACATGACAAAAGAAGAAAAAAAACTAAGTGAAACAGAGATAAGTAATGTACCTCATAAAGAGTTCAAGGTAACGGTCATAAAGATGCTCCGTGAACTTGGGAGAATGAATGGATCCAGTGATAACATCAACAAAGAGATAGAAAATATAAAAAAGAACCAATCAGAGCTGAAGGATACAATAACAGAAATGACGAATACACTAGAGGGAATCAACAGCAGATAAGAAGATGCAGAAGAACAGATCAACAATTTGCAAGACAGGGTAGTAGAAATCATCCAAGCCAAAAAAAAAGAGAGAATTTTAAAAATGAGGCTAGGTTAAGGGACCTGTGGGAAAACATCCAGTGTAATAATACTTGCATTCAAGGGGTTCCAGAAAAAGAAAAGAGAAACGGGCAAAGAACTCATTTGAAGAAATAAAAGCTTCATTTTAAAAATTCAAATATTTGTTTGATTTAGCTATTTATAAAATGCTCTACAATCGCTCAGCAAGATATTTTATAAAAGTTGAAACAAAGGTGGTATAAGTCAAAAAAAAAAAGGAAAAAGAAAAAAGAGTGCCATAAGTAAGAAAGCAATTAAAGATGTATTCTCATGTAAGAAAACAGCAAATCTTTTAACTTAAAAGAGAAATTAACCTTTTTAGTGTTACAAGTTGATTTCATTCATAAAAAGGACTTACCGTGGATTCTTTTTTTTTTTTTTTTTTTTTTTTTAAGTAGCCTCCATGCTTAGTGTAGAGCCCAATGCAGGACTTGAACTCATGACCCTGAGATCAAAACCTGAGCTGAGATCAAGAGTTAGACGCTGAACTGACTGAGCCACCCAGGCACCCCTATGGATTCTTCTAAATAGTAAACATTCATAGGTCGTTAAGTGTTTGGAGGACGATCATTCACTGACACACAGGGGTGCAAAAACTGGATTATAGCAAAACTTTCAAATGTTTATGAACCACTGCCAACTGAAAATAAGTCCAAGCATCTGAGTGTACCTGCGGTTAGCAGGCAATAACATTTACTTTCTAAAATCAAATTTAAATGAAAGCTTTTCAAGAAATTTAACATGGGTCAGTCTAGTTATATTTACTGAATAGAGTTAATGCTAGGTGTCTCTTGTGGTGCACCTGGGTGGCTCAGTTGTTTTTAGTGTCCAAATCTTGATTTTGACTCAGGTCATGATCGCATGGTTTTGAGACTGAGCCCCACATTCGGCTCTGTGCTGAGCATGAAACCTGCTTGGGATTCTCTTTCTCCCTCTCCTTTTGCCCCTCCCCTGCATGCACTCACTCATTCTCTCGCTAAAATAAAATAAAAATTAGTATCTCTTGGAAATGAGAGATCAAGGGACTAAAATATATATATAAAATTTACCTCAGTTCTTTCTTAGCACATATAATTATGACTTTTACTTCATATGTATTAGTTACTTAAACAACTCAGAATTTCACCAAATTAAAAGCAACTATTATATCAGATATCTGAAACCCAAACTAAAACAGATAATATAACTCACCTTCCACAAGGAAGTCTCCCAGTAGTCATATGACGGCCGTGGGTTTAAGGTAGGAATCACTAAGTTCCCTCTTGGAGTAAGGTTTCCATTGAGCACTAAATTATTTTCAAAATGTCCACAATAAGGTGGTTCCAGGCCTGGGCTCACACTAAGGGTCCTGAGTAAAGTTTGGTGCTGCTGTCTCTCCTCAAGAAGTTTTGTATTGCTCTCTGGCAGTCTCTCCTTAGCCCTGTGAAGATTAAAAAAACACAAATACATTTTCTTTTTACCTAAATCTTTCCTAAATGACTTACGTTAAGTTTCCATAATAGTAAATAGCATTTGCCTTTGAACAGTGTTTTAACACTGAACATGTGACAGAGCACACCTACTATCTAAAATTATACTTTTAAAATTGTTCTAAAGAAATGCTTATGATTCCAGGGGGATTCCTAACAATTCACACCAGGAAAGGGAGAGAAGTGGCTATCAGTGATGTACATGGCTTAACAAATAATACTTGCTGTCTTCTGGAGTGGCTGTACTGACAGGATCCTTCAGGATGCCATTATATATACATACTTATATTTAGGCAACCTGTTCACAGATATAAAACTAAACCATCCCTCAAAGACATTTTCAAGCCTTTGCTTTCACCACTCTTGTACATTTCACTCATTATCTCAAAGAAACTGAGCATCTGACACTGACGAATCATTGAGACCAACAATCTCTAGGGGAGATAGTAGATGGCAGAGGTGTGATCAGAAAGAACTAAAACAGCTACAGAGGCAATTAGCTTATAACAGTCACCAAGGCACTGGAGGCAGAATCTGCCCTTTCTGTCTTCCGTCTTCCACATGCCTCCCTCCCACCATGGTGCTCTTTTTAGCCACTCTGGGAATTATGCTACCCTTCAGCCCTGTGCGAGTCTTTCTGTATTTCACCTGGATGCCTTTATGTAAAGTAGAAAAAGCATAAAGGATGCTTTGTCTCAAGGCCCACTCTAGTAATCATACCAAAGATCACAATCGAGAGAATAAATGTACCAAGCTGCCAGGATGAGTAGTAGTAGTACTTGACCTTTTAGGTTAAAGATGTAATCTTCCAAAAAGAAACTCATCGACATTTCTATTTAGGGTAATTCTGACAAGCAATTTTATAATAATATGCTTCTAAATGAGAAAGCTTCAAACAATGCACTTAAAGACTAGCAGATCCGATCGATGGAAAATATACAGGGCGGGGGGTGCGGGGGGGGGGGGTGGGGGAAGAGGTCCTGTAAAAGCGAAAAAAAGAGGAGGGATGCAAACTGTCCTGGACTAACATTTCAAAGGTAAGTTCACTTAGAAACATCATTTTCCAAAATGACACCATCTAGTTGGCTTGCACTTCCTACTCATCTCATGATCTTGGCTCCACAGACATTATGCTGTGGAGGCAAATTAATAAGCTAAATTTCTTGTCTATGATTCTCTTTTGACTTACCTGTTCAGCTTATTTCTCAAGGACTTTCTAACTTTTAATTCTTCTAGGTAGAGTTGCCTGTAGGTTTCCAACTCTGTTTTAGTAGAATCTTCTTGAGAAGTCTTCATTGTAGAGACCTATTCCAGATCTCTAATTCTAAGTTCCATTTAACTTCTCGCTGAAGCATGAGCATTTTCTCTTAACTGGTCCAAGTGTTCTCAAGCTGCTGCTTGTGCCTAAAGCAAATTAACAGGATAGTTTTAAAATAGCTATAATCTGAATAATTAATTATACCTGTTTCCTTTAGTTCGGAGTCAATGATTCAGAGAGCAATTTTAAATGAAAAAAAGCTCAAGTGTAAAATATTTATCATCAATGTCAACTGAATTAAATATGATTTATAAAATTAAAGTTCAATCATTCTTGTATTAGTATTCACGCAATCTGATAATTCAAATAATAGAATCAATGACAAAAATTTAGAAGTCAACAATAAACTTAATAATCCAAGTACAGTGCAATTTTTAAATCATAATTTTTCTTTTCCTCTTAATAGTGAGACTAGTTGTTTAAACCATCATTTTTTCTTATCCTCTAGATTTAGTAGGAATAACGATGAAAACTGAAATGTTTAAAGGGAGGAACAAATGCCTCCAGGAATCTACAAATTACCATAAAGCAAGTAGAGGAAACCCCTACAATACATCTATCCAAAATGTAATTTGCAGTGAAATGAATTACAGCACATTACAGATCAATCAATTAACCTGTAAAAACAGGTCGACTTCGTGTCATTTTTCTACTATGTCCAGTCGTGCTCTTTCTTCAATCTCCCGTTTATACTCTTCCACTTGACCGCGTTCTACCATATTCATTTCCATAAATTGTTTCAATTTTACTACTTCTTGCTGTAACTTCTTGTTATTGCTCTCTAGTTTTTCACGTTCTTCTTCGAAAGCTTTCATTGATAATAACTCTTGTTGAAGAACTTGATTTTTTTTGCATCCAGGTGTAGACATTTTGAAGATGTAGTTTCCAGTTCTGTTGTAAAGACATCAGCCTGCATGAATAAAACACTATAGTTTGGAAGTGGAGTGAAAAGAGTCTAACTCAAAACTACTATCAAAATGTGTTTTTCAGATTTTAAGTAATCTCTACGCCCAGTGTGAGGCTTGAACTCACAATCTCAAGATCAAGAGTAACTGAGCCAGCCAGGCACTCAAATTTTTAAATAAACTCATTTGCAATAAAATGTTACCTGTCTTAGTATGTGGAACCATAAACAACTCAGAAAATCAAGAGACACGTTAAAGACATCAGGTGTTACTGAAATAGATCTTTGCTATCATTCTCTTTACTACACATTTGCACTTGATTCTATACTTTTATTTTTCTATGATTTTTTCATATCTTTCTTTCATACAATAAGTCCCCTCTTAGGAGAAAGTCTCTTAGCCCTTCCCGCATCTTAACACTCCATAACTTTTAAAGACGTTTTAGCAATATCATATTGACTTATGTATGCCCAAGTCAAAAAATACGTCTCAAGATAAGACTCTGAAAATAAGACTCTAACTCATGAATCTAGAAGTAATGATTCTAATGCCACGGCCTGTTTCTGAACAGCAAATGTTTTATGCTAATTTGAACTGCATTCCCAGGAGAAATGATTCTCTGGGATGTGTTAAGAAATCACATCTCCCAGTATAAAACTTTAATTGAATGATCCACGTATTTTTTTGAGGCAAAAACAAAAACTTAATTCAATACTGTTATCTTGTAATCCTTTGTTACTTTCTAGAAAATAAGAGATAATACTAAACAACAACAACAACGACAAAACTGGCTGGAGTTTCAGTGATGCTGAGTTGGGAAGGACTTCCATCCATTCTATATGATTGGTAAGACAGGGTGAGTGGATGTGGTGGTTTTATAAATTCGTTGATACTTCTGTGAAAATCCCTCCCCTTAAATATATGCTGGCTTCAGTAACTGGTTTCTAGTGAACAGAATATGCAGAACTGCTGTGATATTTAAGGCCAGCCTAGAAAATGTGATACAGCTTCCATCTTTCTTTCTCTAGGGAAGCTCACCCTTAGAACCCAGCCACCACGTTGTGAGGAATACCAGGCTACCTAGTGAGTCTTCATGTACATACTCCAGCTGAGACTAGCCAACGTCCTAGCCAAGGCCAGCCTCAACAGCCAAACACGTGTGTGAACAAGCCTTTAGATGATTCTAGTCTCCAGCTTCCAGTTATGCCAGCTGATGCCAAATGAAGAAGAAATGAGTTGCCCTACTCTGCTCTCCCTAAACTAAAGACTGGTGAACAAGAGACATGCTGTTTTGAACTACTAGGTTTTGAGGTGGCTTATTATGCGGCAGTAACTTGCTACCACAGATACTGATACTAAAAATGGTGTGCTGCTATTCAAAAAAACCTAAAACTAAACTTCCTTTGAACCAGGAGGTAGGCTGAACCTGGAAAGATGTAGAAAAGCATAAGAATGAGACCGAAAAAGGGCCTCCACAAGACTCTTAGTGGAAACCTGATGGCCTGTGAAGAGGCTGACAGCAAGGGTTTCTAAGCAAGTGAAGAAAATGACACTGGAGGAAAGGGAAGTCATGCTACAAAATACCTGAAAGTAAAACGGATAGGAAAGAGAAACTAAAGAAAGACTATGCAACTGAAAGGAACCAGGACTTACTGGGTTCAAGTATCTGTTTCTCGTTTACAGCCTCTCTACATGTTGAACTGTCAAATAATGCTAAAATAAAGAAATGGCTTTTGGGTTAAGAGAAAATCCAGGGTGCTACCAGGAAAACAGAAAGATTTAAGGTATGCCTCCAATTTCTTTAAGGATCTTGAGTATAAGATTTTTTTTAAAGTGGGTTCCACACCCAACATGGGGCTTAAACTCAGCACCCAGAGATCAAGTGTCACATGCTCTACCAACTGAGCCAGCCAGGAGCCCCAAGAGTAGACGAATTTTAAAGGCATTGTCTTAATATAAGAGCTTCACAGGAAACCTGAAGCGAAAAGCTTATCTCAAAAGGACTTGGGAGGGTCGCTTTGCTAAAACACGGCATGAAATCCAGTAATATTTACAGAAAACTAAAAAAAGTTAGAGATTTATAATAGCAAAACATACTATTTGCTACCTTGGACTAAAAGAGACCAAATAGTGCAAAATGAAAAGAGGCTTTGGGTCTTAGAAGTCCCACAGGGAGGAGGCAGGATGAAAAAACTGCTGCAAATACAGGTCATTCCTTATGAAAAGGAAGGAACCAAGAGTTTAAAGAGTAAAGAAAGGGAAGAGACATGGAGAAAGTATTCCCGTGGTTAGGACTAAGTCCTAACTTAAGAACTGACAGCGTACATCAGGCTCTATTTCAAAACTCTTATGGACTAGGGTGCTTCCCATCTTCTTTTTCTGAATGGGACAGTCTTCAGCAGTTGACTAGAATGTTGCATTTGTGAGTGATAAATAACTGTCTCTTTCGTTCTCAAGTCCTCATATTGAGAACCCTTGCACTCAAGGGGCTATACTTCAGATACCATAACCCAGGCAGCTTATCCCCACTGCACCTATGATAGTAAGATCTTGGACTCAAGCCCTGAACCTAATGCCATGATAACTGAGACTCGCAGGAGGTATTGGAGGGGGAGGGGAGTGAATGTATTTTTCAGGTGGGAGGAATACAAACATTTGTGGCCAGTGGGTAAATTATATTGCTTTTTAAAGGTGTCCATAGGTTTTAAATATTAATTCCATTTTAAAAAAAGGCCATGGAACAACTTAGTGACTTGCTCCTAATGAACAGAATATGTGACTATGATCCTGTGTGTATTCCAAGCCTAGGTGACAAAAGGCGATACAGCTTCTGCCTTGCTCTGTATCTCAGGCTGCTTACTTGGAATCTAGCTCCCCATCTAGTGAGGAAGCCTAGGCCACAAAGAGGGTCTAGGTGTGTCAGTTTAAGTGTTTCTGCTGCCTCCTGAACTGAAGTCCAAGGCAACAGCCAGCATCAACCACCAGACGTTAGTGAACAAATCTTCAAATGGATCCAGCCCCAAACCTTTCAGTTGCCCCACCTGAAGCTGAGCGGGGCAGAGACTAGCTGTCCTGGCCACACTTTTCCTAACAGATTTGTGAACAAAAGAAATCTAACCTTTGGGGAGTTTGTTAAGAAAAAAACAAAGATGATAAATTGCAAAGTGGATGAAAAAAAAAGAGATGACACCTAAACTTGTATAGGAGAAATTGGTCTCCATTAAAGTAGGATGTAATAAATGTTAAGATTAATTTATTAACAACCAATGGTGCTAATGAGAAGAAGCAGATAACTAGAAGCAAGATCTAAGAAGTTTTTCTCTCAGTTTTTCCCCAGTTAGGATCATATTAGCTGCTCATTTTCCATATGTGGCCTTTATTATATTGAGGTATGGTTCCTCTAAGCCTACTTTGTTGAGGTTTGTATCATGAATGGATGTTATAGTTTGTCAAATTCTTTTTCTGCATCTATTGCAATGATATGATTTTATGCTTTTTTGAAAATTATGTGATATGAGGTATCACATTCATTGACTTGCAAATATTGAACCACCCCTGCAAACCAGGGATAAATCCCATTTGGTTATAGTGAATGATTTTTTTTAATGTTTATTTATTTTTGAGAAAGAGCACAAGAGGGGAGGGACAGAGAGGGAACACAGAATCTGAAATAGGCTCTAGGGTCCAAGCTGTCAACAGAGCCTGACACTGGGATCAAACCGACGGACCATGAGATCGTAACCTGAGCTGAAGGTGGATGCTTACCTAAGCCACCCAGCTGTCCCTGCCCCCGGTGAATGATTTTTTAATGTATTGTTGGATTCAGTTTGCTTATTTTGTTGAAGATTTTTGCATGTTCGTCAGAGATGCTGGCCTGTAATTCTCTTTGTGGTGTCTTTATCTGGTTTTGGTATCAGGGTAAAGCTGGCATAGAATGAATTGGGAAGTTTCCCTTCCTTTTATGTTTTTCTGGAACAAGTTGAAAAGGACAGGTTAAACTTTCTTTTTCCTTTTTTTTTTTTTTTTTTTTTGGATTAGCTCTTCTTTACATGTTAAAATTTACGTCTGAAGTCATCTGGTCCTAGACTTGTGTTTGTTGAGAGTTTTTTGATTCCTGATTCAGTTTCCTTGCTGGTTATTGATTTTTTTCAAATTTTCTATTTCTTCTTGTTTTAGTTTGGTAAGTTATATATTTCTAGGAATTTATTCATTTCTTCTAAGTTGTCCAACTTGCTGGCTTACATTTTTTCACAACATTCTCTCATAAATGTTTGCATTTCTGTGGTGTTGGTTCTTATTTCTACTCTCACATTTGTGGTTTTATTTATTTTGGTCTTTTCTATTTTCTTGTTGATTACTCTGGCTAACACCTTATCAGTTTTATTAATTTTTACAAAGAACCAGCTCTAGGTTTCATTGATCTGTTCTAGTATTATGTGTTTTTTTTTTTGTCTATCATTCATTTCTTCTTTAATCTCTTTTTTAAATTTTATTTTGAGAGAGACCACACATGAGTGGGGGATGGGCAGAAATATAGAGGGAGAGAGAGGGAGAGAGAGAATCCAAGACAGGTTCCTTGCTGCCATCAGAGAGCCTAACACGGGGCTCGATCTCACAACTGTGAGATCATGACCTGCGCCAAAATCGAGAGTCAGACACTTAACCATTTAAGCCACCCAAGGGCCCCCTGTTCTGATCATTATTACTTGCTTTCTTCTGCTGGCTTCAGGCTTCATTTGTTCTTTTTCTAGCTACTTTAGGTGTAAGGTTAGGTTGTTTGAAATTTTTCTTGCTTCTTGAAATAGGCTCATATTGCTATGAACTTCCCTCTTAGGACCACTTTTGCAGCATCTCAAAGGTTTCAGACCATTGTTTTTTCATTTCCATTTGCATACACGTTTTTAAGCTTCTTCTTGTATCTCTTGCTTAACCCATTCCTGTGTAGTAGCACGTTATGCAACCTGAATGTATTGTTTTTAAAATTTAAGGCGTGTTTTTTGTTTGTGATCCATTCTTGACAATATTCCATGTACACTTGAAGCCAACGTGTATTCTGTTTTAAGATGGAACATTCTGAAAAAATCTCTTAAGTCCAATCTGGTCTGCTCTGTCATTCAAAACCATTGTTTCTTTTTCTTTCTTTCTTTATTTTTTTAATATATGAAATTTATTGCCAAATTGGTTTCCATACAACACCCAGTGCTCATCCCAACAGGTGCCCTCCTCAATACCCACCACCCACCCTCCACTCCCTCCCACCCCCCATCAACCCTAGTTTGTTCTCAGTTTTTAAGAGTGTATTATGCTTTGGCTCTCTCCCACTCTAACCTCTTTTTTTTTTCATTCCCCTCCCCCATTGATTCCTGTTAAGTTTCTCAGGATCCACTTAAGAGTGAACACATATATCTCTCTTTGTCTGTATGTCTCAAAGCCACTGTTTCTTTGGTGATTTTCTGTTAAGATGTATTTGTTGGTGATTTTTTTGTTAAGGTATTGATGTAAATGGGGTGTTAAAGTACCCTATTACTGTCTTATTAATTAGTTCCTTTATGTTGGTTATTGTTTTATGTACTTGAGTGCTCTCATGGTGGGTGCATAAATATTTACAATTGTTAGATCTTCCTATTGGATTGTACCCTTTATTATGATATATTAGCATTCTTTGGCTCTTGCTTCAGTCTTTGTTTTTGGTTATTTATTTTGAGTGAGAGTTGGGGAGGGATATAGAAAGGGGGAGAGATAATTTCAAGCAGCCTCCATGCTGTCAGCCTGGAGCCCAACATGGGGCTCAAAGCCACCAGTCATAAGATCATGACCTGAGCCAAGACCTAGTCGGTCGCTCAAATGACTGAGGCACCCAGGTGCCCCACAGTCTTTGTTTTAAAGACTCTTTTGTCTAAAAAAGTATCGCTATTTTTTCTTTTAACGTGATAAATTTTTCTCCATCCCCTCGCTTTCATTTTTTTTAATAGAATTTATTGTCAACTTGGCTAACATACAGTGTGTATAGTGTGCTCTTGGCTTGGGAGTAGATTCCCGTGGTTCATCACTTATAGACAACACCCAGGGCTCATCCCAACAAGAGCCCTCCTCAATGCCCACCACCCACTTTCCCTTCTTACCCACCGCCCCCCTCAACCCTCTATTTGTTCTCTGCATTCAAGAGTCTCCTATGGTTTCCCCCTCTCCTACTCTGTTTGTAACTATTTTTCCCCTTCCCTTCCCCCACGGTCTTCTGTTAAGTTTCTCAAGTTCCACATAGGAAAAAAAACATATGATATCTGTCTTTCTGTGACTTATTTCACGTAGCAAAATACCTTCTAGTTCTATCCATATTGCAAGAGACAGCACGATTTCACTCTTTCTCCTTGCCAGGTAGTATTTCAGTGTATATATAAACCACATCTCTTTGTCCATTTATCATTTGGTGGGCATTTAGGCTCTTTCCACAATTTGGCTATTGTTGAAAGCACTGCTATAGACATTGGAGTACATGTCCCCCTATGAATCAGCACTCCTGTATCCTTTGCATAAATTCCCTGTAGTGCTATTGAGGGATCGTAGGGTAGTTCGATTTTCAATCGTTTTTGCAGAACCTACGCACTGTTTTCCAGAGCGGCTGCACCAGTTTGCATTACCACCAACAGTGCAAGCATCCCCTCACTTTCAATCTGCAGGTGTCTTTATGTCTAAACTGAGGTTTTTATAGGCAGCATACAGATGGGTCTTGTTTTTTAATCCATCCTGTCACCCTAGGTCTTTTGGTTGGAGAGTTTATTCCATTTATATCCAAAGTAATTATTGACAGGTATGTATTTATTGTCATTTTACTACTTGTTTTGTGGTTGTTTCTGGAGATTTTCTCAAATCCTTTATTGTTTTTCTCCCTTTGATGTCTTTCTAATTTGCTTTAATGATATATTTGGATATGATAAGCATTAATTTGTATATCACCTCTTCTGCGTGTAGCAGTCTATATTAAGTTGATGGTCACTTAAGTTAGAGCTCATTTTTTTTTTCTCCTCTCCATGTTTTCATAAGGTATTATATTGTATAAAATTTTGGGGCATTCCTTGACGATTTTTTTTACAGAAATATACAATTTTACTGCTTTTACATTTCCTGCCTTTATACTGTCACTTTTGATCTCTCCTTTCCACTCAGAGTCCCTGATAATATTTCTTACAGGCTGATTTAGTGGTCACAAACTCCTTCCATTTTTGTTTGAGAAATTCTTTATCTCTCCTATTATGAATGATAGCCTTACTGGATAGGGTATATTTGGCTGCAGATTTTTCTCATTCAGCACTTTGAATATATCATGCCATTTCCTTCTGCCTTGCAAAGTTTCTGTTGAAAAATCTCCCGCTATCCTTGTGGGTTTTCCCTTGGAAGTGAATGACTTGTTTTGCTGCTTTTAAGATTTGTAGCAGTGGGGCGCTTGCGTGGCTCAGTCGGTGAAGCATGACTTGATCTTAGCTCAAGTCATGACCTCGCAGTTCGTGGGTTTAAGCCCTCCAGTGGGCTCTGCACTGACAGCACAGAGAGTGCTTGGGATTCGCTCTCTCTCTCTCTCTCTCTCTCTGCCCCTCACCTGCTTGTGTCTGCGTTCTATCACAGAAAAAAAAAACACTAAAAAAAAAAGATGTTACCAATATATTTTGCAAATTTAATTACATGTCTTGGGTGTTGATGTTGATGGAAGTTCTCTGTTCCTCCTGGATCTGGATGTCTGTTTTCTTCTCCACATTAGGGAATTTTTCAGTTATTGTGTCTTCAAGTCAATTATCTGTCCCCTTCTCTCTGTCTTCTTCTGGGACTCCTATCATGATTGTTTTTACATTTGATGGAGTCACCGAGTGCCTTAAGTCTATTCTTGCATTGGATAATTCTTCTTTGTCTTCTTCAGCTTCACTGCTTTCCATTACTTTGTCTTCTAGGTCATTAATTTGTTCCTCTGCTTCTTCCAGCTTGCTGTTCATTTTTACTTCACTCTTCATCTCTGATTCTTGAACTCTTTTATGTCTGTGGTAAGTGTCTCTCGGATGTCTTTCATTCTTTCCTCAAGTCCAGTGAATATCCTTATGATCATGGTTTTAAATTCTCTATTAGGCGTGTTATTTACATCTGTCCCATTTAGGTCTCTGGCCATGGCCTTATCCTGTCCTTTCATTTGGGATAAATGCCTCTGTCTTTTCATTTTGTCTAAGTATCTGCAGCTTCTGTGTGTTAGAGAAGCCAGTTACGTCACCTGCTCCCGAAAGTAATGGACTTAGGAAAAAGACGTCATGTAATGCCCAAGGTCTAGCACTTCAGGGAGTGTCACCAGTGTGTGCTGCATGTCTTCTGCTGTTGTGTTCTGGCTATGCTATCCTTCAGGCCAGTCGTCTGCAGAGGCTCTCCTTGCCTGGGCTGGTGAGTGGTCCCTGGCCTGAATATAGCAAGTTTTAACTAGGTGTGCTCTGGTCTGCTTAGGAAATGAGACCTGTCACCACCTCTACTGGAACTGAGGCCAAGGGAAACTCTCTGGTTGGGAGATGTGGTGTGGGCAGGCATTTATTTGTCTTGGTCTTCTGGGGGAGGGGTCTGCTGTGCTGGAACTCAAGCAAGAGTGACTGAGAAAGGTAGTTCCACCAGAGTACAAGGGGGTGGTGTTTGGTGTAAGCAAGTTAGGTAGCCAGTGTTAGCAATGCACTGCTTCCTGCAGGTAGCTTTATGTTTGTGGTGAGGGGCAGGAGAAGGAGATGGTGCCAGCCAGCAGTTTTGTTCCTACAGACAGGTCTCTCTGAACTTTGCCTCTGAGGGATGTGCTCTGAGAAGAGCAAATAATCTCCCCAATGTGTGCCCCAGGCACTCTTCAGACCACTGTACCCATGCTATATGCTCCCACGTTGTTTGCCTGCCCTCTGTCCAAGAGCAGTGCAGTACCTCAGGGCACTAAACCAGCTAAACCGGATGCCCTTTAAAACTCCAGACCTTAAGCATTACTGGTTGCAAGAACTCACGAAATGCAGCCCCTCTTGTTTTCCAAGCCAGTGGCTATGGGGAAATGTTCTCTTTGTGCGTTCCCCTGTACGTTCCTCTCTCTCACCCTTACCCACAACCTCGACTCCCTCCCCTCTGCAGCAGCCAGGATCTGTTTCTCTTCTAGATGACATTTCTGCATCAAGGACCTTTTTTGATGTGGCCTCTTCTCTCCCTTTTGTTGTGGAGTTTGTTCTGTCAGTCTTCAGGTTGATTTCTGGGGTATTTAGGGTGAGCTGATTGTTATCTAGTTGTATTCGTGGGATGAAGCAAGCCTAGAGTCCTCCTACTCCTCTGCCATCTTCCTGTCTTTAAGATCTTTTTCTAAAATTCCCTTCAATTCCAACAACTCTTACAAGTAGGAAGGAATGCCTCTTTAGAATGTCCTCTCAAGTTAAGGTAGGAGCACAGAGACATACGATTTGAAGCACAATAGTTGAAAAACTAGAAAGGGTCAATTTGATAACCAAAATTTGGTCTTTGATCTGATTTCAATTAAAGGAAATAGGCAGCTTTGAGTATTTTTTAATCCATTGAATGCTCAATCTTCACTCTCCTTTCCTCAGTGAGGAAATAAAGAGACTGTTATGGAATCATTTTTCATCTTTTCAGTAGCAAAACAAATGTACTGTCTGTTAACACTACTTAAATTAACTGCACATTCTCCTTTACTTACTCCAACCTTGTTTGTGTGGGGAGGTAAGACCATTTCATCTTTGTGTTGTCCCACAATGCTTCTCCATATCACACAAGTTGGCTTCAAAAGTTTGTTGTCATTCAAATTACCAATCTACTATTTGTCTCTGATAAATCAACTTAATACTACTTCACTTTGTACAGCTATAGTATTTGAATGATCTAATGTCTATTCCATTATTTACACACTGAACTATAACTTATGGCTATGCCTATCTTTCTATTTAAGTGCAAGAAGGGGAAACAGGCTACTGTGTTTTCCAAGAATGTAGGATCTGTGCCAAGAACAGGAATAACACAAGTGTTAATTTGCAAGATAACTAGGAAGAAGTTTTCATAAAATTTGATATGGTACTGGCATAAGGACAGACATATAGATCAATGTATTAACATTGAGAATATAAAAATAAACTCTCACATTATAGTGAACTGATTTTCCACAAGGGTGGCAGACAAATGGAATAAGAATAGTCTTTGTAGCAAATGGTACTGGGACAAATGGATATCCACATGCAAAGTAATAAAATCAGACCTCTACCCCATTGCATATATACAAAACTAACTTAAAATCTAAGAGCTGAAATGATAAAACTCTTAGGAAAAAGCTTAGGTCTATATGTTTATGACTGGGTTTGGCAATGATTTCTTAGACATGACACCAAAAGAGAAAAGCAGATTAAGAATACTTCATCAAAATTAAAAATACTATGCTTCAAGTATCACCATCAAGAAAGTGAAAAGGCAAGTGACTAGGAGAAAATACCTGAAAATCCCATATCTGTTAAGGGATTTGTATGTAGGATGTTTAAATAAGTCTTCCAATAACGAAAAGACAATCCAATATAGAAAAGGGCAAAAAATGGATTAGTTCTTTAAAGGCGATACAGAAATGGATAATAGTCACGTTAAAAGGGGGATGTTCGGGGTACCTGGGTGGCTCAGTCAGTTAAGCTTCTGACTTGGGCTCAGGTCACGATCTCACGGTTTGTGGGTTCGAGCCCCGCAATGGGCTTTGTGCTGACAGCTGAGAGAGCCTGGAGCCTGTTTCAGATTCTGTGTCTCCCTCTCTCTCTGCCCCTCCCCTGCTCACACTGTCTCTCTCAAAAATAAAAGAGACACGTTCAACATCATTAGTTCTAAGAAAATGCAAACCAAAAACCACAAGATGCCATTTCATACCCACTAGAATTGCTATCATAAAAGCAACAGATAATGACAAACATTGGCAAGAATCAGGAAAATGGGAACTCTCAAAAACTACGGATGAAAATGTAAAGCTGCCACTTTGGAAACAGTCTGGCAGTTCCTCAAATGTTTAAACTAGAAAAACAATTCTTCCAAACTTATTTGAGAGAGAGTGCACAAGTGGGGTAGAGGGACAGAGGAGAGTGGGGAGAGAATCCCAAGCAGGTTCCATGCTCAGAGCAGAGCCCAATGTAGGGCTTGATTCCTCAACCCTGAGATCATGACCTGAACTGAAATCAAGAGCTGGACACTCAACCGGCTGAGCCACCCAGGTGCCTGCCCCTCCTCAAAAGGTTGAAAAAAAACAAAACAAAAAAAAACAAAATAGGTTTATTTAACAGAGTTACCATATGAACCAGCAACTGTATTTTTAGGTATACACCCAAGAGAAATCAAAACGTGTTCACATAAAAAGTTGTTCATTACACAAAAAATAACCTCAAAATGTGTGAAAGACCTCAATGGAAGACAGGAAGCCACACAATCCTCGAGGAGAAAGCAGGCAAAACCCTCTTTGATCTTGCCTGCAACAGCTTCCTATTCAAAAGGTCTCCGGAGGCAAGGGAAACAAAGACAAAAATGTACTAGGGGGACCTCATCAAAATAAAAAAGTTTCTGCACAGCGAAGGAAACAATCAAAAAACTAAAAGGAAACCGACAGAACGGGAGAAGGTATTTGCAAATGACATATCAGATAAAGGGTTAGTATCCAAAATCTACAAAGAACTTCTCAAACTGAACACCCAGAACACAAGTCATCCAGTGAAGTAATGGGCAAAAGACATGAATAGACACTGCTCCAAAGAAGACATCCAGATGGCCATACAAATCAAAACCACACTGAGATACCACCTTGCGCCTGTCAGAAAAGCTTACATTAACAACTCAGGCAACAACAGATGTTGGTGAGGATGCAGAGAAGAGGATCTCTTTTCCACTGATGGTGGCAATGCAAGCTGGTGCAGCCACTCTGGAAAACAGTATGGAGTTTCCTCAAAAAACTAAAAATACACCTACCCTACAACCCAGCAATTGCACTACTAGGCATTTATGCAAAGGATACATGTGTGCTCTTTCAAAGGGACACATGCACTGCCATGTTTATAGCAGCATTCTCAACAATAGCCACAGTATGCAAAGAGCCCAACTGTCCACCAATGGATGAACGGAAAAGAAGATGTGGTATGTGGCGCCTGGGTGGCTCAGTCGGTTAAGCGGCTGACTTCGGCTCACGTCATGATCTCACGGTCCGTGAGTTCGAGCCTCGCTTCGAGCTGTGTGCTGACAGCTCAGAGCCTGGACCTGTTTCAGATTCTGTGTCTCCCTCTCTCTGACCCTCCCCTGTTCACGATCTGTCTCCCCTGTCTCAAAAATGAGTAAAACGTTAACAAAAATTAAAAAAAGAAGATGTGGTATGTATATATTCCATGGAGTATTACTCGGCAATCAAAAAGAATGAAATCTTGCCATTTGCAACTACGTGGATGGAACTGGAGCATATTATGCTAAGTGAAATTAGTCGGAGAAAGACAAAAATCATATGACTTCCCTCGTATGAGGACTTTAAGAGACAAAACAGAGGAACAAAAGGGAAAAGAAACAAAAATAATATAAAAACAGGGAGGAGGACAAACACAAGAGACTCATAAATATGGAGAACAAACAAGATTGCTGGAGGGGTTGTGGGAGGGGGGATGTGCTAAATGGGTAAGGGGCATTAAGGAATCTACTCCTGAAATCATTGCTTCACTAAATGCTAACTAATTTGGATGCAAATTTAAAAAAAAATAAAAACTATAAAACAAAAAGAGGAACCACGCCAGGCTCACCAAAATATTTCTCAACCCAGGAAGCCTCTGGTTGGGGAATCAGGAGATAAGGACCTTCTAGAGAAGTCAGAGCTATGGACTGAGTTGCCCGAATGCAATCTTAAGTTTTTGATTCACAGAGAAGACCTTAAAGTGGCAGCTAATTTCATACCATGACCCTAATTCCTTTCTATAGAGATGTACAGAAACTCCCTCGTTATTCTTTAATAAGCTTCATCAGCTTCGCATATGCTTACAAATTTTAGTTTTTGAGACCTTCATGATTTCTTTAGGGCACAGTAGCAGGACAAGGCCTAGCACTCTCATTCATAGAAGACTGATCAACAGAGTGTCATATTACTCGCCTGAAAAGTTCCCTATTACAATGTGACTCATTTGTAAGACGTCTAGAAAAGAAAATGATTTTCAATGACTCTTCAGCCACAAAAAGGACCAGTCAACAGAATGTTCTAATTCCCCTGACGGGTATAGCTATCTAATGAAACTTGCATGTATATATATTATACAGCTTTTGTGACTGACAGAAAAGAGTTGGTCAGTGTATCTATCTCCTTGCTCCCGCTTAGGATTTACAATGAGCATCCTCCAAAGGAGGGTGAGAGTGGGGGACATTAATTGTTCTGCTTGGAAAACAGTTGGGGTTTCACTACATATCAATAAATTAGAATCCTGAATGGCACATTAGTCTTTTCTGAGATTGAATTGTGAAATCTCTGAAAGGCTGATGAACTCAAGTGAGTGGAAAAAGAAAATGGGTTTCTGAACTTGCAATGGTAGGAGCACTATGTTACTAGGTAAGGCCCTGACAGAGCAGACATTTCTACTTTTTCACTGGCATTTCTTGTCATTTACAAAATCCAACAAAGAGAAAAGTCCATTCCTTTGAGAAGGACGTTTGCATAAAGACCTGCTAGTCATTCTTGACGAAGACAGTATATTGCAAACTTGTAATTACAAATTACAATTCATCATGAAAATAACCCGTTCTCAAACTCTCACTGAAGGGTTGAGACTACAAGAGAAAGACAGAATTCAAGATGACATGGTCACTCAAAGTATGCGGAAGTTTGAAACACGTTGAAAAATATTAGCAGGGACTCACACATCTGTATGCCAACGTTCACAGCAGCATTATTAACAGTAGCCAAAACGTGGACAAAACAAAACGTTCACTGGGATATAGATAAAATGTTGCTTTTTTTAGACTCTCACAATGTTTTTATGAAAATCTCACTATAAACACCATTACTTTATGAGTTCAATCAACTTCATCTATATTGAAGAATTACAACATTGTAGCAAGTAGGAATAATATCAACCAAACCTTTGGAGCAGTGAGATTTTCCATAGGATCCAAAACATACTTATGTACTACTACTAGTGAAATAAGGATTCCTTTTCAGTAGGACAGACATTAAGAACCCGACTTACTAAACTTGTCTTTATCACGTTGCTCTCAAGATCTTGAATTTGGGCCGCTTGATGTTTGCTGGTTGCTTCTTCCGTGGCATTTTTAACCTGTAGCCTAAAAGGCAGATCTTAAGATAATTATTCTCGCACATAAATTTAAAACAACATCATATAGTTTCTGAACAAATGAAGGTCTTACAGAAATTCTTTAAATTTTATCAAGAGGAAGATTTGGGAATGTTCCCTTTCATTTTTTTTGTGGATAAGGTGCAAAAGTGAGACATAATATGCCACAATTTTGCATTTCAAAATAGCCCAAAGCTGGACTTTGTATCCAGCTTAACAATGATATACTGGCATAAATAATACATTTCCCATACTACACTGTTTATCTTCTTTATAAATAAAAAAGTCATTTTCTGTGAGGCTTAAATTATACTTTTGCACATGATCTTTCATCTCCTCAGTATATCTTACGGCCTCTGCATGTCGTTCCTGTTCTTCCTGCAACTAAAATAAAGAAAAAAATAATTTTAACCACTGAAAATATAGTAAAACACCATCGCCTGTTACTTTATTTTTTTTGACCTGAGAGAGAGACAGTGAGAGAATATGCAGAAGTGGGGAAGAGAGACAGAGGGAGAGACAGAGAAAATGGTAAGCAGGCTGCAAGCTCAGGGCAAAGCCTGATGTGGGCCTCGGCCTCATGACCGGTCTCATGATGTGGGATTTGGGATCATGACCTGAGTGGAAATTAAGAGTCAGGACCTCAAGCAACTATACCGCCCAAGCGCCGATGTAAGTAAAATCTTTTTGGAGCCAGCCTCTCTCTCCTCTACATGCTGACTGACGGCTACTTTGAGGCCATAACAAGAGTTCAGCTTCTGCAACAGAGACTATGGCCTACAAAAGACGAAATGTTTCAACACTCTTACAGGATAGTTTACCAGCCTTACTCTCCTACAAAAACATAAAATTGTTAATGTTTTTAAATTATATATGATCAGATAAACCTTCAAATGTATCTATTGGTCAAATGGGGAAATATAGGAATTTACCTTATGGTAAACATTTCTAGTTTCATATTCCAAGCACCACATCAACTATGATTTTACATATTCACATAGGTGAATGCCGTTGCTATTCTCATGATTACAAAACTGAACAAGCTGTTTTCAGTGACAACAAAATGATGAAATTTTTAGAAGCAATATCCTAGTAGGGGCCAGAATGCCTGGTCTGAATTCCCAGTTCTGCTGGTTATGAGCTGTAAGACCTTGAGCACACTACCTAAAACTTCCGTGTCTCAGTCTCTGCATCTGTAAAATGAAGGTAATAACAGCACCTACTGGGGTACCTGAGTGGCTCAGTCGGGTCAGCGTCTGGCTCTTGATTTCGGCTCAGGACATGATCTCAGGGTCATGTGATTGAGCCCCACATCGAGCTCTGCATGGACAGCGAGGAGCCTGCTTGGGATTCGCTCTCTCTCTCCGTCTCTCTCCCTCTCTCTCTCTCTCCCCCTTTTTCTCTCTCTCCCTACATGCCCTTCCCCACAATCTCTCTGTCTCTCTCTCTCTCTTTCTCAAAACAAAGGACCTTAAAAAAGTGATCTCTAAATAAATAATAGTATCTACCCCACTGGGAGGTTGGGAAGATTAAATTAGGAAATAAGGAATCAAAAAGTTAGAAGGGTATGTGGAACATAGTCAGCTCTAAGTGTCTGCATGTAGCATGGTTACTGTTGCTATAGTTAGCATTCCAGTACAATGTGATAGTTTAGGCAGGTGGCCTGTCAATACAAGTTTTCCCCTATACAAATTATACTGAAGTTATTCTTCATTCCACCGCAAGTGGTAGCAAATGGGGAGCATGAGGCCCAGAATCTCCTCAGTACTTCAAAAACTTTGCCAATGCCACTAGCCAACAGTACTTTTTCCCACTTATAATCATTTTAACATACTTCCTCTCTTTACCACGCAGTGGACAATGTTCACAGACTACGGTACAAATAGCACCTCCTTTACTGAGTAGTAGATCCTTTACATGACCATCAGAGGCAAGGGAAAGCCACTGACATGGAAATAATCGAGTCTTGTGAAACTAAAGTTCCTCAATCGTTTCATGTCCATACTGTTTACGTTAGGCTGCTTTAGCATGTACTCTGATGAAGAGATTAAGGCTTTGTGGTAAAAGCATATCAGAAAAGCTGTCCCCAGATATTTGCAGTTGGTAAAGTGCTATAAATCTGTAAATCCCAGTTTGGGGGCGCCTGGGTGACTCGGTTAAAAGCGGCCAACTTCGGCTCAGGTCATGATCTCGCGGTCCGTGAGTTTGAGCCCTGCGTCGGGCCTCTGTACTGACAGCTCAGAGCCTGGAGCCTGTTTCAGATTGTGTGTCTCCCTCTCTCTGACCCTCCCCCGTTCATGCTCTGTCTCTCTCTGTCTCTAAAGTAAATAAACGTTAAAAAAATTTCTTTTTTTAAATCCCAGTTCTGGCTGTGTAAAGAAGACAAATTTAGCGTGCTTTTTCATAGTGAGAGGGAAACAAGAACTAAACACTTGAACATTTCTCCTCTATTTGATTAAGTGCTTTCATTAATTGTTTTACTTATATAAGTGTGTGTGTATAGAGATATACACACATTTTTTTAACGTTTAATTTTTGATACAGAGCACGAGTCTGAGTGGCGCAGAACGTCAGGAACACAACAGATCCAAAGCAGGCTCTGTTGACAGCAGAAAGCCCGATGCAGGGCTCCATCTCAAGAACATGGAGATCATGACCTGAGCCAAAGGCAGACTCTGATAGGACTGGAGCCAGCCAGGTAACCCTCAATTTAGTATTTCATTTCTTAGCATATATTTAGAGTGAAAGCTTTGTTATACCAATGTTTCCAAGAAGAATTTATTGATACGGTATAAAGCACTTAATTTTATCAGAAAAGCTGTTAAGTTAAAATATTTTCAATTTATACAAGGATAAGTACCACACGTATCAATTATTACTATCCCTTAAATTTATACTTAGGAAGACGAAATTACCTGTCATGAAAAAAAATTAATAATGACAAATAAAGGACTGAATTTTTCTTCACAGGCTAGATGACAAGTGTCAAGAGAGTTAAAGCTAATGGGAGTTAGAACAGTCAGAGAAAGTTCACTGGAAAGGAGACTGTGAGCCAAGTCTGAATAACATAGGTTTACTCAAGAGGAACAGAAACTAAAAAGACAGTAAGGACAGCATGACGAATGGCTGAGAGATGGTGAAATCAACCCAAATAACTCAGAGCATAAAATCTGATGGCAGAGACATTAAAAACGGAGGTCCACACAAGGACTACGTGATTGTTCATAAGCAGCAGTATTAATAGGAAAGAAGTGGACACAACCTAAATGTCCATCAACTGATGAATGAACAAGGGCTTTAGCCCACAAGGGAGTACTGTTTGACAATAAAAATAAATGAAGCACTGATATAAGCTGTAACCAACACAGAAGAACCCAGAACACATTAAGTGAAGCTAGCTAGTCCCAAGGGACCACACATTGTGTGACTCCATTTATATGAAATATTCACAAGAGGCAACGCCATTGAGAGACTAAGTAGTAGACTGGTGGTTGCCTGAGGCGGGGGGGCAACGGGGAAGGGTTTCCTTTCAGGGTGAGGAAAACATTCTACTTGATGGCAGTGATGGTTGCACGAGTGTACACAGAGACAGTGAACTGTGCATGGCGAATGGGTGACTTTCATGGTATGTGTATTGTACCTCAAAAAAGCTTTAAAAAAACCCAATGGCAGGACACAGAGACTGTTCTTAATTCTCGCCTTTTGGGCGTCCATACTACACATGATCTGAATATTTCCGTGCTTTGACAATATGTCTTAAAGGCAAAGAAAATGAAGGAAATGCCGAAGTTCAAGTGGATTGTTAAGTGATATTTCTGTACAAGTCATCCTGAAATCAATACGCATTCTTCCCAAAAGGGAAGATGAGAACTAAGACAATTATCTGAAACATTCCATTAAACATTATCTTCTGATTTGATCCAGCTCGCCTCATCATGGTAATAGAGATATCATTAAAAAGATTGTTTAGTAGGGGCAAAAGTCCCTTGGGCACCCGGGTGGCTACTTCAGTTAAGTGTCCAATTCTTGCTTTCAGCTCAGGTCATGATCTCACTGTTCATGAGACTGAACTTCACATTGGCTCTACACTGACAGCATGGAGCCTGCTTGGCATTCTCTCTCTCTCCTCTCTCTGCCCCTCCCCTGTTAACATGCACGCACACACTCTCCCTCACTCTTTCTCTCTCAAAATAAATAAACTGTCACAAAAATTTTAAAGAAAGAACGAAAAAAGTCTCTCAATTTCTGTGAGGAAGGATACAAAAGCCTCAACTTTCCTAAGAGTAAGTATTATAAGAAAACAATGTATAACACCAATAGGAGAAGAAGAGGCAGAAGTTTACGAAATAATTGCAATGTAAAGATACTAAAATCATAATAAATTAATTATAATGAAAATACCAAAGAAAGCGGTCCATGGAAATTGGTATCCTAAAACACTTTATATCATTTAACGAGCTATAAGTTAGCTGTTGACAGGTTACATTCACTACATACCAGACTTCTGATTTGACCTAATTTCTTCTTGAGATCCCGTGTTTCATCTTCTAGAAGAATTTATGATGTAACTTCTGGGGAAGCCTCTGACATAGACTGTTCCTTCAGAGTATCAGCCAGTTCTTGTTGAAGTTGTCTCACAACTACCTAATAAGACATTTCTGTTACAGATTTTCTAAACCATCTTATTATTAAATTATGTTAATAGACAACTCTCACATACGTACTTTGAGAAATATCAACACATACATCAATTCACCGTCTTTTTGTAACACATACACAATTTTGTTCACTGAATTCAAAGACACAAAAGATGTTTTCTCCCTGCCTAGTTCTGATTTTTTATGGTGTCTCTTTCCAGTCTTAACATGACAATTTCATCCTGCAACATGTGGTTTTTATGCAACAGATCTTGTGTTTTCTCATGATTATCAGAAAGCTAAGTAAAACCAAGCACATTTTCAGATAGCACTCAATAAAATGGCAGTATCATGATTTTCTTTGAAATGAAAGTATCATCTATGTTTCAACAATGAAAAGGTTGCAGGGGGTGCCAGGGTGGTTCAATTGGTTAAGTGTCTGACTCTTGATTTTGGCTCAGGGAATGATCTGACATTCTGTGTGTTCAAGCCCCACATCAGGCTCTGTGCTGACAGTCAGGAGCCTGCTCAGAATTCTCGCTCTCCCTCTCCCTGCCCCTCCCCTGCTTGTATTCTCTCTCTCTAATGAATAAAGAAACATAAAAAGAAAGGAAGGAAAGAAGGAAGGAAGGAAGGAAGGAAGATTACAGTAAGTGAATATCCAACTGGAAAAAAATACAGTTGGCTCCAAATCTCACATTTTATACAAGCATAAGTTCCCAAAAGTTCAGAACTTTAACTTAACATAATGAAGGCATGAAAGTAAAAAAGAATTGGTGAGAAAAGTGTTCAGAATCTCAGAATTGGAAAAGCCTTTCTCTGATTTACAACAAACCCGAAGGCCTGAAATAAAAGATTAATAAATCTGACTACACTTAAAAATTTAGTTTACAGTAGATATCGAACAAGCTACCCCACAGTAAAATCCTTAGCTCTGCATATACTCGGACAGATTAAATATCCTAAAATTCTTCTTTCCTGAGAATATTTCATAGATATCTACTTTGCTACCATTTCCATAGTCAGTTATAAGAATTATGTCTATTGATAACTGACAAATCTAGGCACTGTACTATAATAGAAACACTTCTACATACATCAATGAACTCATTTGGTTATAACAATTCTAGAATGGAGAGATTAAAATGGTGAGCTGCAGGACTCTGCCCAGGTCTTCTCACTCCACAACTAGTGCTCTTGCACCAACCACTGCCACTTCTCTAGTGTAAATACACAAGTGCGAAAGAAGTCTTGTATTTCAAAATACTCATAGGAAATAAGGTGAAATTTATACATCTCTTAGAAAATCATGAGATTATTTACTGCTGCAATAACTTGTATTTCCTCTTCATGTGATAACAGTAACAAATATAAAAGAGGGAAATACACTCAAATATTTTATTAGGAATAAAATTCCTATCAATATATTATCATTAAGTATATACCACAGCATAACATTGTTATCAAAAGTTCCTTGTAATGAAATAGGATGCTACTTGAAGCAAAACTGTTACTTTTCTCAAAAGTAGGAGACTTGATACCGAAAATATGATCAGGGAACTGGCTACACTCGTCCTCCTGTCCATTAGCGAAGTGTTCAACTAACCTAGTAATATATCAAGGCAGTGAAGTAACTGTTCAAAACCAAAACACATGTTGCTAGTAGAAATAGTTTTGTGATTAGGGAAAGCTCAATTCCTACAGAAAGTAATAAAAGCCTCTCCTTTGGATGAGGACATTATGAATGTCACTAGTTGTTGCAGACAAATGCATTTAATCAAGAATATTATTTTATCCAGTGAAGCAAAAATGCCACCGTCCCCATGCCCCTCCGCAAAATATACGTGCTTTTAAAATCCTCTATAGTTTCCATGATGAACAGAGTTCAGTTTCATATATACATATATATATATTTATACACACACACGGAGTAAAAGTAATAACTAAAACATAGAATGTATACAAATACATACACACATGTACTTCCAAATAACTAAAGAAGATACCTTAGAATTAGTTTTCTTATGAGCCATTTCTACCTCCTTTTGCTTGTAAAGGTGATTGTTTAGACTTCCATCTTGTAAGACTCTGGCCTTCTGATCTGGAGAAAGTTGCCACTGAGTGTCATTGCGCTCTTCTACAACCTGGAGACACATTTCATTATGATTCTGGTCTCATACCGTTAAAAAAAAAGTTCAAAAATTGAAGAGGAAAACTTTAAAAAAATGTTCAAAAGAACATGATCCCATGTTTAAATTTATTTTAAACCTAAATAATATATATTGAGTCAAAGGGATATTATAAAATATATATGTATTGCACTATGTAATATTGATGGAAATACAGTTTTTATCAAAATCTTATTTACGTGATTTTTTGTGGCCTTCAATTCCATGTTTAGCGTTCTAAGAGCGAGTTGAACTTGTTTTCTTTCAACTTCTTTCTTATAATAGTCTTTGTTGCTCCTTAACTTTTCCCTAATATTTTCATATAACATATCAGGATTTCTTCTTTCTTCTTCTTTTTCTTGTTTTAAGGTATATCTGCAATTACATGCGCTTCTTTTATTTTTTTTAATTCCTTTTTTTTAACATTTATTTACTTTTTAAGACATAGATAGAGAGAAAGCATGAACGGGGGAGGCACAGAGTGAGAGGGAGACACAGAATCGGAAGCAGGCTCCAGGCTCTGAGCCATCAGCCCAGAGCCCGACGGTGGGCTCGAACTCACGGACCCCGAGATCGTGACCTGAGCTGAAGTCGGATGCTCAACCTACTGAGCCACCCAGGCACCCCTACATGTGCTTCTTTTAAAATTTCAAAAAAAGTTCATTTTATGATCTGGTTCCACAAATGTTGGCTTATTATTCAAATGAAAAATTACTATGTTCTCCAATTGTTTTCCTTGTAAGGCTCATGTTTTTAATTTGTCGTTTTAATCTCTTCCACACCATATATACAGTTGAAAAAAGCCAGGAGAAAGCATTATGCAATTTAGTTAGTTTTAGTCAGTAATAACTCTGGTAGATGTTGTAGGAAAGGAAGTTTGAAATTATTCAGGAAAGTTAGAGTTGAAAATTATCCCCTTTCCCACAGGTATAATTATTCCTCCATAGGACAGATAATTCAGTTTCTCATTAAAAGGAGAAGTTGCTGTTTATAAGCAAGTTTATCAATTTCCTGGAAATAAAATTTCCACTTGACGAAACCTTACAGGTACCTCCAAAAATGATGTGCAGTGTAAGAGAGCATTTGTGGATGTTGTTTACACAACATACACGTGCACTGTCATCCAAGACTATGCTGACGAGTCTAATATCTGTTGCCTATAATTTTTGTTTCTTCTTCCACAACACTTGCAACTTACCTTGTTGAGGGTGATTACCTACTTTACGAATCACTTAAACGTCCCTTTTAGAACAACACAGGATACGTATTGATTAAGTAAACAATAGAGTAATATGACCTTTCAGCATACACTCTTGAATTAAATGTTATGACAGAGATGTTGAAAAAACTTATCAGTAATCACTTTCCGTATTACTTTTTTTAATGTTTATTCATTTTTGAGAGAGAAAGGGAGAGCCCATGCAAACAAAGGGGGAGAGAGAGAGAGAGGGAGGCAGAAAATCCGAAGTGGGCTCTGCACTGACAACACACAGCTCGATGTGGGGCTCAAACTCACGAACCCTGAGATCATGACCTGAACCAAAGTCGGACGCTTGACTGAGCCACCCAGGCGCCCCCAGTTTCCATTGTTTAAATTTTTTGTTGAGAGAGAGATGACACAAGTGAGCGACGTCAGAGAGAGAGCAAGAGAGACAGAATCCCACGAAGGGCAGACAGAGAGGGAGAGACAGTGAGAGAAGAGGAGCTCACCCGAAGTGGCGCTCGTGCTCACCTAAAGCCGGGCTCGAGCCCACCCAAAGCAAGGCTCAAACTCAAGAGATCATCACCTGAGCCGAAGCCAGATGCTTAACCAACTGAGCCACGCAGGCACCCCCACTTTACCTTTTAACCCCTGCATGTTAAGAAGCAAACGGATCAATTTAGGGGAATTTTACTGTCTTGAGAAAATTGACCATTTTATAATCTGTTGGTAGATACACAAAGTAATATAAACTTTCCTGAGAACAATTTAAAAAATATGGATCAAAGTCTTTTTTTTAAATTTTTATACTTTAACCAGATTATATTATATTGAAGAATTGATTCCAAGTAAGTAACCAGGCATGTAGAAACAGTTTTATATAAAAGACATTCCTGACAGCATTAATTAAAATAATGAAAGATGAAAAACAAGCAGAATTCAATCTCTTCAATAATGATGTTTCTTGGACTATGGTGGACTTTTATATGGCCGTTAAAATTGTGATTTGGAATACACATTAAATTATAAGTATTTTCTATTAAGAACTTGCTGTGTTATTTCCAAGAATCGCACACCTCACAGCACTAAACAAGTATTCTTTCCAGGAAAATCCCATAAGGTAAGTCAGCAATTACAAAATTTTCCCTACACATCTGTAGTATAAAAGGAAACAGTTGAAACATTTCCTTCAAGCCAAGAGCAGAATTCACGTTCCCATTCCACTTTTTGATGCTCTAACCGTGATATCATGTCTTTGGCTTCTCGTAGCTCGTTTTGTAGTGCACTAACCATTTTTTCCTTTTTTGTCATTTTTCCCATAAGAAGTTTACAGTGATTTTTTGTTAAGTTTCCTTAATTTCTAATAAGAAACACGTATATCTTGGATTTTCAAGAAGCCAGCATAATCTGCATCAGAGAAGAAACAGAAATAAAATAAATGAGTACTTTTTGTATATACAGGCCTGTGCATCTTCAATTCACTCATTCACACATTGAATAAATATATAACTTCAATGGAAGATGTTACACTCAGCTCTACAGATACAATAGAGAAGACCCCTGGCTCTCGATTAGCTTAAAGTCTAGTGAAGGAGAAAGACAACTCAAACGGTAATTCTAAATTCAGATAGTTCCTATTAGAAGACAGAGTTCTGTGATCATAACTTGATCTAGATTGGGCCCAAGGAAGATAGATGTCCCTGACGAAGAGATAACTATACTGAGGAATGAAGGAGGAGCAGGAGGCAATTAAGCAAAGGAGGAAGACAAGCACTCTCGACAGTCTAGAGCATGTGCCGAAGTTCCACTGTAATCTGCTCCTGGCCAAGATGGTGTAACACGTACTAATTGATCTTCCTACCTGAAGCAAGCAAAAACAAAACAGACAAAATACAATTTTAACATGATTTTCAAGACGCAGAACTTCAATGAAGGAACATGATCCCTGAAAACCAAACACGTTTGCCTAACATGTATGCCCAAGCTCACTGCCTTGAGAGAGATTTCAGGCTACGACACAGGAGACATAAATTATTTAAGTAGATTTCATCAGACTCCTTGATTCGAGGAAGCAAAACTGAGAGTCTGGTGAAGTCAAGGCAGATAGAGACGACAGGTCAGCATCCAGGAGACGAGAAAGCAGGACACAGAAAGAACCCTGGGCATCTGCACAGGGTCCCCTTTGGCTATTCGGCAGAATAACAACCAGTGCATACATGGAAGGAAGTCATCAAGGGAAAAAAATCTGAAAAGAGTAGAGGAAACACTGCCTGCTGCTCCCACAGCACAAGGGACAGTATCTATTCACATTAGCTAAGATAGAAAAACTCATAAATCTCCATCACCCCCCCCCAACTGTTTAAAATCTAAGCACACCTGCTGGAATGACCAACCCACCAATATGAGTAGGGAAATAAAGCAACCAGAGTCACAACAGAGAGCATGAAACACACTCCAAAGATACCTGTTGAAGGGCCAGGCCCTGGAAAGTGCTCACAGGTGCAGGACACATGACAACTAGGAAAACACATAAAGTACCGAACACTGATGAAATGTAAGAATTCTCAAAAGAAACTCCAGGAAGAAATGAGAGCTAGAGAATTGCTCAAAACGATATAAACAATATCGGTTCAAGAATTTAGAATAATTTTTGTAAGATTAAAAGCTGAGCTTACAAAAAAGCATAGAAGACAGCAGAGAATCTTTTGCTGCAGGGATCAAGGAACTAAGAAATTGTCACAGCAATTAAGAAATACTGTAAATAAGATGCAAAATAAACTAGATGCAGCAACAGCAAAGATGGAGGAAACAGAGGGGAGAATAAGTGACATAGAAGATGAAATTATGGAACATGACGAAGCCAAGAAAAAGGGTGATAAGAAAATATTAGACCATGAGGGGAGTATTAGAAAACTAAGTGATTCGATGAAATGTAATAATATCCGGATCATAAGACTTCCAGCGTAAGAGAGAGATAGAAAAAGGGCAGAAGGTTTACTTGAACAAATTATAGGTGAGAACCTCCCTAATCTGGAGAAGGAAGCAGACATCCAAATCCAAAAGGCACAGACAACTCTCTTCAGATTCAACAATAGGTCTTCTCCACAGCATATCATAGTGAAGCTGGCAAGTTACAAAGAGAAAAGAGAACTCTGAAAGCAGCAAGGGACAAACGGGCCTTAACCTACAAAGGTAGACACATATGGGTAGTAGCAGACCAGCCAGCTGAAACTTGGCAGGCCAGGAGGTGATGGTAGGAAAAAGGCCATGTGATGAATAGGAAAACATGCAGCTAAGAATCCTTTCTCCAGCAAGGATGTCATTCAGAATAGAGGGAGAGATAGGCTTTCCCAGAAAAACAAAAACTACAAGAGCTCATGACCCCTAAACCAGCCCTGCAGGAGATCCTAAGGAGACTCTGTGAGTGGAATGTTGTCAAGGCTACAAAGGACCAGAAACATCACCACAAGCATGAAAGCTCCAGACAACACAATGACATGAAATCCATATCTTTAAATAATCACTCTGAATGTGAATGGACTAAATGCCCTTATCAAACACATAGGGTATCAGAATGGATTAAAAAACAAAATCCATCTATATGCTGTCTACAAGAAACTTATTTGAGACATGAGGACACCATTAGATTGAAGGTTAGGGGATATAGTAGCATGTATTATGCTACTGGAAGTCAAAAGAAAGCTGGGGTAGCCATACTTAGATCAGACAAATGAGATTTTAACATAAAGTCTCTAACAAGAAATGGCGAAGGGCATTATATCATAATTAAGGGATATATCCATCAAGAAGAGCTAACAATTGTAAATGTTGGTGCTCCCAACTTGAGAGCCCCCAAATATATACCTTGATTAATCACAAACATAAGCAATCTTATTTATAATCATATGGAAATTGCAGGTGACTTTAATACTCCCTAACAACAACGGACAGATCACCTAGGCACAAAATCGGTAAAGAAACAAAGGCCCTGAAGGAATCGCTGGACCAGATGGATTTGACAGATCTATTCAGATATTTCATCCAGCAGCAGCAGAATACACATTCTTCTCTAGTCTACGTTCTTCTCTAGTCTACATTCTCCAAAACAGATCATACAGTGGGTCACAAAACAGCCCTCCATAAATATAAAAGAACGGAGATCACACCATGCGTATTTTCATTCACAACACTATGAAAATTGAAATCAAACAAAAGAAAAAGTTTGGGAAGCCTCTAAATGCAAGGAGGTTAAAGAACATCATACTGGAGAAAGAATGGGCCAACCAGATGATGAAAGGAAAAATGAGAAAAAATATATGCAGGCAAATGAAAATGAAAACATGACAGTCCAACCCCTTCGGGATGCAGCAAAGGCAGCCCTAAAAGGAAAACACATTGCCATCCAGGCCTTTCTCAAGAAATAAGAACAATCTGAAATACAAAATCGAACCTCACACCTAAAGAAACTAGAAGAACAGCAAAGAAACCCTACAGCCACTAGAAGAAATAAGAAAGATTAGAGCAGAAATAAACACTATAGATTCCAAAAGAAAAACCCCAAAAAACAAACAAAAAAATAGAACAAATCAATGAATCTAAGAAAGAGTTGTTTTTTTTTAAAGAGTAAATAAACTTGATAACCCCCTAGCCAGCTTTCTCAAAAAGAAAAGAGAATCCAAATAGATAAAATCATGAATGAAAAAGGAGAGGTCACAATCAACACCACAGAAATACATTTATTAGAGAATACTACGAAAATGTATATGCCAACAAACTGGACAACCTGGAAGAAATGGACACATACCTAGACAACTACACATTACACAAACTCAAATGTGAAGAAATAGAAAATTTGAACATACCCATAACCAGAGAAGAAATTCAATCAGTTATCAAAAATCTCCCAAGAAATATGATTCCTGGGCCAGAAGTCTTCCCCCAGGAATTCTACCAGACATTTAAAGCAGAGTTAATACCGATTCTTTTCCAGCTGTTGAACAAATGGAAGAAAAGCTTCCGGACTCTTTCTATGAAGCTAGCATTACCTTGATTCCAAACACAGAGACCCCACTAAAAAGGAGAATGACAGGCCAATATTCCTGATGAACATGGATGCCAAAATTCTTAACAAGATACTAGCAAATCCAATTCGGTAGTATATGAAAGAATTCTTCACCATGATCAAGTGGGATTCATTCCTGGGCTACAGGGCTGGTTCAATATTCGCAAATCAATCAAAATGATACATCACCTTAATAGAAGAAAGGATACGATCACTCATATGATCCTGTCAATAATTACAGAAAAAAAACATTTGACAAAATACAGCATCCTTTGTTAATAAGAAACCCTCAAGAAAGTTGGGATACAAGGAACATACCTTAACATCATAAAAGCCATATATGAGGAGCCTGCTGTGAATATCCTCAATGGGGAGAAACAGAGAACTTCCCCCCTACCCTGCCCGCCGAAGATAAGGAACACGAAAGGGACGTCCATTCTCACCAGTGTTATTGAACATAGTGTTGGAAGGCCTAGCCTCAGCAATCACACAACAAAATGAAATAAAACACATCCAAATTGGCAAAGAAGAAGTTAAACTTACACTTTTCGCAGATGGCATGATACTCTACATGGAAAACCCGAAAGACTCCACCAAAAAGCTGCTCCAACTGATAAATGAATTCAGCGAAGTCACAGGATACAAAATCAACACACAGAAATTGATTGCACTTCTATATACCAATAATGAAGCCACAGAAAGAGAAATCAAGAAACCGAGCTCATTTACAATTACACCAAGAACCATAAAATACCTAGGAATCAACCTGACCAAAGCTATAAGAGATTTGTATCTTGAAAACTATAGAAAACATATCAAAGAAATTAAAGAAGACACAAAGAAATGGAAAAATATTCCATGCTCATGGACTGGAAGAAGAAATATTGTGAAAATGTCGATAACGACCCAAAGCAATCTACACATTCAGTGCAATCCCAATCAAGGTTGCACCAGTATTCTCAGAGCTAGAACAAACAATCCTACAATTTGTATGGAACCACAAAAATCCCAGATAGCCAAAGTAATGTTGAAAAAGAAAACCAAAGCTGGAGGCATCACAATCCCAGACGTTAGCCTCTACTACAAAGCTGCAATCATCAAGGCAGTATACTGTCGGCACAAAAAGAGACGCAAAGGCGAATGGAATAGAGAATCCAGAAATGGACCCACAAATGTATGGCCAACTAAACCTTGGCAAAGCAGGTAAGAGTATCCAATGGGAAAAAGGCTCTTCAGCAAATGGTGCTGGGAGGGCTGGACAGCAACATGCGGAAGAATGAAACAGGACGTTTCTTACACCGTGCAGAAACTCAAAATGGATGAAAGGTCTCAATGTGAGAGAGGAAACCATCAAAACCCTGGAGGAGAACACAGGCCACAACCTCTTTGGCCTTGGCTACAGCAACTTCTACTCAACACACCTCCGAAGGCAAAGGACATAAAAGCAAAACTGGACTCTTGGGACCTCATCAAGGTAGAAAGCTTCTGCACTTCAAAGGAAACAATCCACAAAATTAAAAGGCACCAACGGAATGGGAGAAGATATCTGCACATGACATATTAGATAAAGGATTAGTACCCGTACTCTAGAAAGAATTGGCCAAACTCAACACCCTAAAAACAAATAATCCAGGGAAGAAATGGGCAGAAGACATGAATAGACACTTTTCCAAAGAAGACATCCAGATGGCCAACAGGCACATGAAAGGATGTTCAACGTCGCTCATCATCAGGGAAATACAAATCAAAACCACATTGGGATACCACCTCCCACCGGTCAGAGTAGATAAAATTAACAATTCAGGGAACAGACATTGGTCAGGATGTGCAGAAATGCGAACTCTCTTGCACTGTCAGTGGGAATGCATGGTTGGTGCCGCTGCTCCAGAAAACAGTGCGGAGGTTCCTCAAAAAATTAAAAATAGAATTACCCTACAACCCAGCAATTGCACTACTAGGCGTATATCCAAGGGATACAGGAGTGCTGATTCATAGGGGCACATGTGCCCCAACGTTTATACTATCAAGAATCACCAAATTATGGAAAGAACCCAAATGTCCATCAACTGATGAATGGGTAATGTGGTTTATATATACAATAGATATTACTTGGCAATGAGACAGAATGAAATCGTGCCATTTGCAACGACATGGATGGAACTGGAGGGTAGTATGTGAGGTGAAATCAGTCAGAGACAAACATATATATTTTCACTCAAATGTGGATTTTGAGAAACATAACAGAAGAACATGGAGGAATAGAAGGGGGAAATAGTTTCAAACAGATAGGGAGTTAAATAATAAGAAACTCTTAAATACAGGGAACAAACTGAAGGTTCATGGAGGGGTGGAGGAAAGGGGAGAATAGGTGATGGGCATTGAGGAGGGCACTTGTTGGGATGAGCACTGGGTGTGGTATGTAAGTAATGAATCATGGGAATATATTCCCAAAGCCAAGAGCACAATGAATACACTGTATGTTAGCTAACTTGATAATAAATTGTATTTAATTAATTAATTAATTAATTAAACTACAGCCATGTGTGTATGTGGGGAGGGGAATCTAACAATACACTAAGAGATAATTTGTTGTTAACAAATGGGGTTTATCCCAGAAATGCAGAGTTGGTTTAAGTTTCAAAAACGAATTAGTGTTATTCACCATATTAACAAATTTTAAAAAAGAAAATTATATGATCATCTCCGTAGATAAGTTCCTTGTCAAAATTCAACATCCATTCCAGATAAAAACTTTTGGCAATCGTGGAATACAAGGGAACTTCAAAATGATTTAAAACAAAACAAAACAAAACAAGTCATGATAACTCTACAGCTAACGTTGTATATAATGGTGAAAAACTGAATGCATTTCCTATAAGATCAGGAAGAAGACAGGAATGACATTCACTGAATGACTTCTTTTGTTCAGCACTATACTAGCAGTTCTAATCAGGGCAAACAAGATAAAGCAACAAAGGACATCCAGATAGAAAATGAAGTGAAACTGTCTCTATTAGCAACGACATGGTCAAAAAATAGAAGTTGGCAAACTCCAACCTGTGGGCCACGTTACTTGTTTTGGTAAATTAAATTTTATCAAAATACAGCCATGTCCATTAATTTATGCAGTATCTATTGGCTGCTCTTATAGTACAATGGCAAAGCTGATTAGTTGTGACAGAGAATGTATTGGCTACAAGTCTACAGTATTTACCATTGTTAGTAAAATAGTAGTTAAAAATGAATTTTTATGACCTTTGCTTATATAGAAAATTTGACAGAATTAAGAAAAATGCTACTAGAATTAATACAAGAATTTACCATGGCACATGGATCTCTCAGTCGGTTGAATGTCTGCCTCTTGGTTTCAGCTCAGGCTATGATCCCAGCCTCATGGGATGGAGCCCCATGTCAGGCTCGCACTGAGCATGGAGAGTTCTTAAGATTCTCTCCCTCTCTCTCTCTCTCTCTTTCTCTCTCTCTCTGCCCCTCTCCCCTGCTCATGTACTCTCTCTAATATTAAATATATCTATACATATAAATTTATCAAGGTTGGAGGATACAGAATCTTTACACAAAAATCAACTGTATTTCTATATATTAGCTATAAAGAATCAATAATTAAAATTTCGGGGCATCTGGGTGGCTCAGTTGGGCTCAGGTCATGATCTCACCGTTGGTGAGTTCAAGCCCCACGTCGGGCTCTGTACTGACAGCTTGGAGCCTGGAGCCTGCTTCAGATTCTGTCTACCTCTCTCTCCGCCCCTCCCCAAGTCATGCTCTGTCTCTCTCTCAAGAGTAAACATTAAAAAAAATTAAATTTAAGATATATTATTTACAACTGCACTGAAAATAAAAAAAACAATCTGGGGCGCCTGGGTGGCGCAGTCGGTTAAGCGTCCGACTTCAGCCAGGTCACGATCTCGCGGCCCGTGAGTTCGAGCCCCGCGTCAGGCTCTGGGCTGATGGGTCGGAGCCTGGAGCCTGTTTCCGATTCTGTGTCTCCCTCTCTCTCTCTGCCCCTCCCCCGTTCATGCTCTGTCTCTCTCTGTCCCAAAAATAAATAAAAAACGTTGAAAAAAAAAATTAAAAAAAAAAAAAAAACAAAAACAAAAAACAATCACAGTTAATATCATAAAAGACAGAAAGACCTATATATTAAACACTACAAAATATTACTGACAAAATTTTAAAAGGCCTATATCAAGGGAGAGATATATACTCTGTTCAGGGGTTAAAAGATTCAATATTGTCAAGAAGTCAATTATCCCCAAATAAATGTGTAGATTCAACATAAACTAAACTTAAATTCCAGAAGACCACCAGAGTTGGTTTTTGTTTGTTTGTTTGTTTGAAGAAACAGACAAACTGAATCTAAAATTCACGTGGAAATGCAAAGGATCCAGAGTAGCGGAAGAACACTGAAAAGAACAGAGCAAGACGACAAACACTACCTGATTTCAAAAATCCTTATAAACTGGCAGTGATTAAAACAGCATAATATTTGTACAAAGATGGACAAAGAGATCAATGAGACAGAATAGAACCAATACTTAAACCCTCACATATGTGGCCAACTGATTATGACAAAGGAACAATGGCATAAAGTGGAGAAAACACAGCCTTTTCAATAAATGGTGCTTGAACAACTAGATATCCATATGCAAAAGAATGAACTTGTGTCCATACTCTGTATCACAAATAAAAAAGAATATAAAATGGGTCATAGATCTAAATGTAAGACCTAAAACTATAAAACTTCTAAAAGAAAGCATGAGATAAAAGCTTTGTGACCTTGTGCTATGCAAATATTTCTTAGATACGAAAACCAAAAGCAACAATCATACAAGAACAAATGCATATGTAAACTGGACTTCACCAAAAAGAAAAACTGCTCTTCAAAAACACTGTTGAGACAAGGAAAAGTCACAGAGTGGGAGAAGAAAAACCTTGCAAAAAAAAGGGAGGTGAGAAAGGAACTGTATCTAGCTCTTTCCACCATCTTTCTGTGCCACCATCATGATGCATGTGAATGTCGTGGCAGATGCTCCCCAAAGCATAATACTGAAAAGAGAAGCAAACTCCAGGTTCTTACTAGGCCATGCTCCAAAGACATTGTCCTTTTTCTAACTGTGATGATGGTTACACTGGTTACACTGGTGAATTTAAAATCATTGATGATCACAGAGTTGGGAAAATTGTTGTGAAATCACAGGCAGGTTAAGCAAGCATGGAGTGACTGGCCCCAGAATTGATGGACAATGCAAAGATCTAGAAAAATGGCAGAATAATCTGCTCAGTTTGGTTTCATTATACTGACCACCTCAGCTACAGTCATGGACAATGAAGAAGCAAGATGAAAACACACAGAAGGGGAAATCCTGGGATTCTTTTTCTAGGGATGTAATATATATGTGCAAATAAAATGCCTCAGTGGAAACAACAACAACAACCACAAAAAAAAAAAAAGAAAACAAAATAAGAAGGAACTGTGTCTAGATTATACAAAGAATTCTGAAAACTCAACAATTAAGAACACAAACAAACAAATTTTTAAAACAACCAAAGATTTGGACAATTCAAAGAAGATACACAGATGGCAAACAAGCACAGGAAAATATGCTCACCATCATCCGTTATTAGGGAAATGTATATTGAAACCATAATGAGATATATACTAAATATCCATCCGAATGGCTAGGATTTAAAAAGCTGACAATACTAAGTGTTCATGAATATGTATGTAGGAATTGGTGCTGACACAGACTGCTGGTGGGAATGGAAAACCATACTACTCCTTTAGAAAACAATTTGGCAGCTTCATAATAAGGGACTCTAAAGGGACATGAGATTTTTAAGGGTGATGAATACGTTAACTGTCTGGATTATGGTTATCGTTTCATACGTGTAAACATATGTCAAAACTATCAAATGACACACTTCATATATGTGCAGTTTACCTAACTAAAGCTGTTGGAAACAAAAAGCTCTTTCACAGGAAGAACGTCTAAAACATTGGATAAGACACAGACGGAAAGAAGGATGTAAAACCATACAAGATGAAGCCAGAGGACTGTGGCCTTTAACCTAATAGCAATGAGAAGTAATAGCTATGCTTTAAGCAAGGGGGTACCATGATGAAAGACACATTTTTTAAAACATATACTAATTATGGTTGCAGTGTAGACCAAGGTCCTGGGAGGTAGAATGGCAGGGAAAACATTCCTGAGGTTATTTCAGTCATCTAGGAGAAAAATAATGACCTGACCTGGGTGAAGGCACAGAAGAGAAGCAGAGTTAAACACATTAGATGTGCCATTCCCACTAAGAAAGGTACAGTAGAAATGACGACTCTCTGGCTGAGAGGATACAATAGTTCTCCTTTTATTTTAATATAAAACATATTTCTGAGATGAGCAGCTCTATAATACAGCAGTGCTCTATGGTGCAGTAGTAGGCAAGGTGTGCACATATTACTACAGCAATGTACGTAAAAAGGCTTCCTACCTTTACAATCCATGCCAAGTTGTTCAATCAGCAACATGAAATTCTTAGAGTAAGACAACTCACAATGCTCTGAAGCTGTTTCAGATGACTGAATGAAGCCGACAAGGTCATCCATAGAAGTAATTTGCTTTTTGACCTACCAATGAATAATACCATTTCAAAATGTCCCCCAAATATTTATAAAATATACTAGGTGTAGAGAAGTGATAAATAGCCATCTTTTTATAAAAGCAAAAACAGGGGCATCTGAGTGGCTCAGTCGGTTGAACATCCGACTCCATTTTGGCTCAGGTTATGACCTCAGAGTTCCTGAGTTTGAGTCCCACGTTGACCTCCACAAGGACAGCATGGAGCCTGCTGGGGATTCTCTCTCCCCCTCTCCCTCGGCCCCTCCCCCACTTGTGCGTGCTCTCTCTCAAAATACATTTTAAAAATAAGTGAATGAACATTTAAAAGCGAAACCACAGAGACTTTTTAAAAGAAAGGATTTTTATCAAAAAGACACTGTTATCCATAGCTAGTATTTCTAAGTAACTTTTTCACAGCAAATGTCTCTACAACAAAGGAAGATTTTCTATTTTTTCACTACATCTTTCATAATTTTTTGCCACTGCACAATATTCCTAACAAATGTCTCTTTTGCTTACCTTGTTCTTTTTCTTAGAAATTTTCTTTGCAGGTCTGAAAAAACCCAACAATTCTTTTCAGGCGAATATTAAATACTTAAAATACAAAGCCTATCTAAACCTATTGCTTCTGATATAAAATCTCTGCATTTGAAACTAATTTTCTACAAAGGGGATTAAACAACAGAGTAACATTAAACCATATCGAAAACATACTACTGCTAATAATAACAAAGGATTAGGTGTATCCAGTTCTAATATATGTGCTGCTGAAGCAAGCACAACAAAGTACTAACGTTAGGTAAAAACTAAAAAAAGCAAAGGAAAATCCTAATGCTACTAGCATTATTTGATAGGAATGATACCATTGTTTGTGTTGTCATTTTACTAAAAATAAGCTTTTACTGGCACTAAAACCTACTTGGAAAGTGCAAGTTAACTCCCTATATGAAAGAACCCCTTTTTAACAATCATGATATTAACGTGTTGAAGAGTCACTATGCAGCTACTCTCTAGGCATTACTATGAGCACTTTACATGTCTTCAAGGTAATTGAAGCCCCACAACAATCCTATGAAGTAGGTTATTATATTAGGTATTTTACACAGGAAGAAAATGAGGCACAGAAAGTCGAAGGGACTTGCCCAAGAAGCCCTCGTCGCTGGCCAAAAACAGACCCTGAATTCAAACCCAGGAATGTGCCTTCAAAGCATGTGTTTTATACTATGTGGTTAAAGTAATACTCCAGTGTTTCTAACTAATATGACAGCAAATGAATCTATATTATGATTCGATTTCTAGCTATAGTGATATATAACAATTTCTGAATCTTACATATTTTTAAGAGACTTTATACTTGGCAAGATGGGAAATATGCTTTCAATAAACTAAAGATTTGCTTCTTCTAGAGAAGTTCCTCAACAGGCATTCATTCATTCATCCATTCCACTGTTTATTCCCACATTCAACACATACTTATTGAGCATACAATCTGTGTCAATGGCACTGTTGGTACAGGAAGCATGGTTTTTGTAATTTAGAGCTCTCTAGTCCAAAAGGAATAATCTGTTATGGATTACTAGTTTATTTTCCAATTGTAAATGAACAAAATCTTCCCCTTTCCCCAGAACCGAAATAATATTAAGTTAATAGAACCAGATACTTTAAAGTCCTTAACAAAATCATAGCTATTTGTGATATTATCAAAGGCACTGCATATTTAAAAGCATCAAGGAAGGATTAGTTTTATTCAGAATGGCCTCAGTGTTTGCATACATTTATGATAAGGGTGTGTGTGTGTGTATACAAATATATACATATAGAACTTATACACATATACTTATATATACATATATAAGAAATTATACATTTAATTTGTATATTATGCATATACATATACATACAATATGTCTATTATACATATAATATACATATAATAAATATACATATACATACATGTCAGAAATTATATAGCCATATATATATAAATATATATATACACACTTGCAAACATACATATATATTTTTAAATCTGCATATTCAATTGTATGAGAATACCCCATTGTGGAACCAATTCAGAATAAACCAACTTCTTGCACAAAATCACATGAATAAGAGTACTAAAGACAATTACTATAATCTTTAAAAGATAATGTAATACAATCAACAAACTTCCTAATGTTTGGAAAAGCAAACAATATTAAATTAACTAACCATGTCTATCTCTATTGATCATTTCCAACAGAATACACACTCTAAAAGCTCCCATCTTAAAATAAAAAGAGAAAGAAAATGCCTTTGCAATTCACATTCTTTTTCAGTTATCATCCATTTCTCTATTACCTTTCCCAAATAAATGCTCTAAGGAGTTGTTTACAGTTACTCATCTTCCATGCTTCCATGGCGACTACTGAAACTGCTCCTTGACAAAGTCACTTACCTTCATCATAACTTTTCAAGCAGTGTGTTTGATATGTTGAGTATTTCTTGCTTTAGCTTGGACCTACCTACACTACAGCATTTTATTTCCACAAAAGGTAATCACTGCTAAAATTCCTTCACAGGCACATAAAGAATTTATAGATTTTTACCTGATTTCTTGCTGATCCTTTTCAATGAAATGGCTGCAATCATTCTTTTGTAGTGGACCACCAGTTAGGGAATCTGCCTTCTGCAACACTGATGTGATCACAGATACTTTTGAAGTCCCTTTTTCATTTTCACCTTTCTTTAACTTCTTCATATGTAAACCAGGTTCCTTCCTTAAAAAGCAAAGTCATTAAAAAGCCATAAAAAAGCCAATGCTTTCTAATAATTTTACTGATAAAGAATAAAAAGACAATCTTCATCAAGTTCTGAATTTTACCCATCTGACTTAATTTGATTAATTCAGAGAACAGTGCTGAAGTACCAACCATACACAAGGAAATACTCATCTGTTGCTTCAAACACAGGTAAATATACAATTAGAATACAATGTGATTTGTAAGAATGGACATGTGAAAAGCTGTGAGGACAAGAAAGGCTTTACTGAAGAGGGAAAATAAACAACAGAGGTCACCAGGGAAAGAAACGGGAGAAAACCATTTTCTTAGAGATTAGAATGTGAGCACAAAGATTACACAGATGGCATCTAGGTGCCTTGAAAGGAAAAAGTATAAGCTTTTAGGAACTTGGAAAAACATCATAAAATACATGGAAGCAAGTAGTAAGAGATCAGTCAGGAAAGAAATTCTGAAGAAACTTGAAGGTTACACTAAAAAGTTAGAGTTCATTGCCTAAAGGCAGGGACTCTTAGACATGGGAGTAATAACTAGATGTGTGCTCTATTTTTGGCTTTGCTTTTAAATATAAGAATGCTTAATTTCAACAAAGTTTTAAAGTAGCATGAGGTCCATATAACAAGAAAGGAGAAATCAGTGAAATATCTTAGGGGAAAAACTCTTTTAAAATACCCATATGTCAGAGCGATATCAGTATCATAGTTGAATAAGATGTACCTTGTTGCGTCTCCCGACCTACAACAAACTGGCATCTTATCCACCCACGGGCAAAACTGCCTTTGCAGGAGCTGTGGGAACCTAGCACTATATTCCAAGGGACCGAGGAAAAGTCTTGCCTACCCGTGCATCAGGTAACAGGCTGACATACTACAGTCTAATCTGTGGACCTAGCAATAGCCCATAAAGTGCCTCCAGCCCCTCCCTCTCAGCCACATCTGGGAGTCCCTCCCTAGAAAACACTCTCTAAGATAATCACCCGTGGATGAGAGAGGCTTTTTGGAAAACCAGGTCTCCTGCAGAGAATTTCCAGCATCCCACTGGAGCAAAAAAATCAGGTTTGGACACACTGAAGAGGTAGTCATTAAAGACTGGAGGAGGTGACTGCTACTTCAAATGCAAAGACAGCAATGCAAAACTACAAAGAATATAAAATATCAAGGAAATATGATACCATCAAAGGATCACAATAATCTTCCATAATCAATCAGAAACACATGGAGATCTGTAATTTATTCAAAAGAGAATTCAAAAATAGCAGTTTTAAGGAAACTCAGTGAGTTACAAGAAAAACACAAAAAGCCAATTCAGTAAAATCAGAAAAACACTCTATGAATAAAAGGAGAAGCTTAACAAAGAGCTGGACATAGTAAAAACTAACTAAACAAAAATCCTGGAGCTGAAGAGTATAATGAAGGAGATGAAAAAAGCAAGAGTGATCACTGACAGGAAATGGATCAACCAAAAAAAAATGTGAATTTAAAGACAGGAACTATCAAATTATCCAGTCAGCAGAGAACAAAGTAAAAATAATGAAAAAGTGTGAGGAAAGACTATGTGACTACAAGTGAACCCTCATAAGGCTATTCACAACTTCTCAGCAGAAACCTTACATGCCAGGAGGCAGTGGGATTACATATCCAAAGTGCTAAGAGAAAAAAGACTACCAATCAAGAATACTTTACTCAGCAAAATTATCCTTCAGAAATCAAATTGAATAAATACATTTGATATACCGCATTAACAGGATAAAAAAAAATTATATCATCATCCCAGCATGTGAGGAAAAAGCATTTGACATAATTCATCTTTTCAGGATAAAAACTCTCAACAAAGTGCGTACTGAGTTGTCACACCTGGACATAATGAAGTCCAATATGATAAGCCCATAGCCAACATCATATGCAGTGGTAAAAAACGGAAAGCTTTTACTCTAAGTTCAAGAACAAGGCAAAGTTTCCCACTTGACCACTCCTATTCAACAGGATAGAGGAAGTCCTAGCCAAAGCAGTCAGGCAAGAAAAGGAAATAAAAGGCATCCAAACTGCGAGATCATGACCAGAGCCAAAATTGGACGCCTAACCGACCGAGCCACCCAGGCGCCCCTGCATATTTTTCTGATTCAGCACACTGAATGTATCCTGCCACTGCTTTCTTGCCTGCCAAGTTTCTGTGGATAGGTCTGCTGCAAACCTGATCTGTCTTCCCTTTTAGGTTAGGGAACTTTTTTTTTTTCCTTGCTGCTTTCATGATTCTCTCCTTGCCTGAGTATTTTGTGAATTTGATTATGATATGCCTTGTTGGTCGGTTTTTGTTGAATCTAATGGGGGTCCTCTGTGTTTCCTGGATTCTGATGTCTGTGTCTTTCCCCAGGTTTTGTAAATGTTTTCCGCTATCATTTGCTCACATAACCTTAATAACCCTATTTCTCTCTCTTCCGCTTCTGGGACCCCTATGATTCTGATGTTCCTTTTTAATGAGTCACTGGTTTCTCTAATGCTTACATCATGCTCTTTTGCCTTCATCTCCCTCTTTTTTTTTTCTGCTTCGTTATTCTCTATAAGTTTGTCCTGTATATCATGGATTCTCTGTTCTGCCTTGTCCATCCTTGCTGCCACTGCATCCATCCGGATTGCAGCTCAGTTATATTATTTTCAATTTCATTCTGGCTATTTTTTACTTCTTTTATCTCTGCAGAAAGGGATTCTAATCTATTTTCGACCCCAGCTAATATTCTTATTATCGTGATTCTAAATTCTGGTTCAGACATCTTGCTTGTATCTGTGTTGATTAAATCCCTGGCTGTGGTTTCTTCATGCTCTTTCTTTTGGGGTAAATTCCTGCTGAATTCTGTGGTTCGGGTTGTGCAGATTGTTGTGTTAGTCCTCCAATCAGTGTTCTAGGTGTGTAGGATGGTTTCGTGTTGGCCTGGCTGTATTTCATGGATGGGAGACACACACAAAACTTCCATGCTGTTCCGCCATCTTGGCCCCTCCCCCCATTCACAAATATTTTAAAAACTTATCTCAGGGTGCCTGGGTAGCTCAGTCGGTTAAGCATCCAACTTAGGCTCAGGTCATGATCTCACAGTATGTGAGTTTAAGCCCCACGTGGGGTTCACATTGGGCTCGCCACTGTCAGCGCAGAGCTTGCTTCAGATCCTGTCTCCCTCTCTCTCTGCCCCTCCCCTGCTGGCTTGCTTGGTCTCTCTCAAAAATAAACAGTTAAAAAAATGATCTCAATAGATGTGAAATAAACATCTTTTAACATTCAATATTCATTCATGACAGAACTTAGAAAACTAGTATTATAAGAGAACTTCCTTAATATACTTGTGGCAGAAAGACCCTAAGTGACCCCATAGTATCTGCCCTTTAGTGTTGTCACCTTTTCTTTATAAATCTTTTCGCTTAAGATCTGTGACTTGACTCTAGCTATTAGAATATGGCACATGTAAAGGAAAATTGCAGACATAATTCAGTTAATTCAGAGTTAATCAAAAGGAGGATTATGCTAGGCAACCCTGATCTAATCACGTGAACACCCTTCAAGGAGGACTGAGCTTTCGCTGAAGTGACATTCTCCTTGCTGGCCTCCTAAACTAAGCGGCCGTATTGAGGAAGTCTACGTGGCCAAGAACAAGGAACAGCCTTGCTCTAGGCTGAATATTTGTGTCCCCACTCACCCAAATTCATGTGTTAACTCTTAATGTTCAACGTGATAGTATTTAGAAGTGGGGGATTTGGGAAATGATGAAGTCACGAAGGTGGAGCCCTCATGAATGGGATTAGTGCCCTTATAAAGGAGGGCTGTGAGAGCTCCCTTGGCCCTGTGCCAAGCAGGAAGACCAGCGTCCATGAGCCAGGAAGCAGGCCGTCGCTGTACACTGAATCTGCCAGTGCCTTCATTTTGGACTTCCCAGCCTCCAGAACTGTGAAAAATAAAACTTTTTTTTTTTTTTCATAAGCCTATGGTATTTTGTTAGAGCAGCCCAAAAAGACTAAGACAAGTGTCTGGGAACGCTTAGGACCTAAGCCTCCAACTAGCCTCCAACTAGCAAAGAGCTGTGGAAATGAGTCCAGTCATACGGTCACAAGGAAATTCTCTTATAAACAAACTCAATGGGCTTGGAAGCAGATTCTTCCCCGTTGAAGCACCCAAATGGGGAAGCGCAGTCTAGCAGACACCTTGAGTACAGCCTTGTGAGAACCTGAACAAAGGACCCAGCTAAGCCATTGCTTAGCTTCTGGCCCATAAAAATGTGAGATAAATGCGTGTGGCTTTAAGACACTGTGTGGATGGTGATCTGTTGTAAACGGCAAGAGCAAACTAAGAGACTAATAAAAGACGCACACTTTTAAAAACCCCACTATCTACATAGTTATAGAAAACTACTTTTACATGTTGCAATTTCAAGAAGACATGAACACTCACTATCCTCACATTTACTCAACGTCATTCTTGTAGTAGGAAAGAAAAAAAATGAAAGCTCTAGGAATTGGAAAGAAAAATGCCACTATTTATAGATTATATGTCACTGCATGTACCAAATCCAAAAGAATCTGCAGATAAAACACTCGAGTAAGAAACAATATATTGTGGGGAATAATCTTAGATAATTAAAAGACTAGTTGTTTGGAAAAATCAGTATAAGAAATGTCTTTCCTTACAAACTGTTGGCCGATTCGATGCAATTCCAATGAGAACCGGCTTTGGAGAGCTTGCCAAGTTGATTATAAAAGACCTGTGGAGCCCTTCTTCCTTTCTTCTTTCTCATCCCCAACATTTTAGTTCCCAGTCCTAGAAACAGAGGCATGGAGTTGTGGGGGTCCAGAGTGAGGTGTTAGAGCTTAGAATGGGGAAGGCATTATGTGTAGGACAGTCACCCTGCACAGTGTTGGAGCTCAAGTGAGAGCATCCCTGAAAAGTGAATGGTATAGAATAATGAAGTATCACAGCCTGAACAGGGTAGGGAGGCATCTGCACAGGGGAAGAATAGCCCAGTGGGGGTTTTCAGAACCTGCAGGGGGGCAAGTCATCTGCAGAAGAGGTGGCCTGGCACAGGGTGTCTGAGAAAGGAGATATTTACATGTCTCAAAGTACTTCCCCATAAAATACTAAATAATTGGAAAGTGGAAAGTTAACATTCCAGGCGAGAAACCTGGCAGATACTACCTCCGGTGGCCAACATTAACATCACCAGTATGGGGACAAATCAAAATTGTAGGTCACATGATAGGATGCAAAGAGTAGGTTGTAGTGATACTCTTGCTAAACATGTATGGTCTGAATTTTACCATAAGGAAGCCTAAGAAAAATCCACATTGAAAGACATTCCACATTACTGGAATTTACTCGTCAAAAGGTTAAAAGTCATGAAAGTCGAGGAAAGACAAAGGAACTGTTCTGGAGTGAAAGAGACTAAGACACACAATTCAATACATGGCTCTAAACAGGACCTTCCTTGGTATAACGTATACGTATACTACAGATAAGTGACCAAACTTAAAAAGAATTATGAGGAATAAATGATAGAATTATACTGAACCCTTGAACAAAAGAGTTTTAATGGGTGCACTGACTACACACAGATTTTTTTTTTTTTCAGTACTGGAAATGTAATTTCTTTTATAATTTTCTTCATGGTATTATTTTCTGTAGCTTACTTTAAGAATATAGTATGATACGTATAATATACAAAAGATTACTGGTAGTAGTAGTGGTTAAGTCTTTGGGGGTCAAAAGTTGTTCATGGCTTTTTGACTGTGGGGGGCGTGGTCAGAGCCCTTAACCCCGTTGTTTAAGAGTCGAGTGTATTAGAGTTAATGTTCTGATTGTGAAGGTTGTATGGTAGTTATGTGGAATGTACTGACTTGTAGGATTTAAATGCTACAGGAATCAGGCATCCCATTAGCAGTTTACTTGCAAATGGCTCTGGGGCAGGGGGGGGGGGGAGTTTTTTTTGTTTTGTTTTCTCTAATTTTTCTTGTCTCTAACTTTGTTTCCAAAAAGCAAATCAAAAATAAATAAATGAATAAATAAATAAATAAATAAATAAATAGAAAAGTTGAAAAGCCTTAGGCAAATCTTATTTCTCCAGTGGAAAGAGCTACGAATCAGTGTTTACAATTAAAATTATAGATAGGTTTTATGGTAGTATAAAAAAAATTGTAATATGTACAAACATTGGCAATAGCCATAGCAGGAATATATCAACATAATGTCTAAATCTTTAGGCCCACATATAGTCATAAAAATTGGGAAAAACAAAAAGCCATCCATGAACACTACTGAAGTATTAATGACAACTTGGTTGTTTGGGTGCTGTTTAAACCGCTGGTAGTGGAGCAGTCTGATGTATGTAAAACCCTCTAGTGGTAGTTTCCACGTACAAAATGTGCTTAAAAGTTAATGAGATGCCAAGAAACATAGTTTAAAATATTATAAAGATTTTCATTACACACATATGATACAAAAACTTTTTCCTTTAATCAAGATTTTGCCATATAGTGTGTTCAATTGGGAAGCAATGAAAATGTTTTGTAAGCATCCAGTAAATTTTTTCTATTTATTTTTCAAATTGTATAATTTTTGTTCAAAATCTGTACATATTCTCATGACGCTTTCCATACTGGATCTTGATTTAGAATTGAATCATCAGTAGATACTAAAGGATTTCTACAGGATCCTCATTCAAATTTGGTAGCAGCTGAAAAGGAAAAGAAAGAATTATCTTCTTTCTCCAAAATACTTTTCACTACAAGTGATTAAAAAAAAAGAAAAGAAAAGAAAAGAAAAGGAAAGGAAAGGAAATAGAAAAAACAATGGGGCCTTTATGAGTGTTAAGAAAAATGAAAAATACCTACGTACAACTGCAATATGAAACCCAAGATTAGTATTAAATATATTTTGCTCAGGGTTGCACACTCACTGAATTAATTGCTATTGTGGATAAATGTCAGAGTTTCTGTTTTTTTCATTACAAGATGAAAGTACAAGATGAGGACACAGTCCACCCTGAACAATCATAAACTATAAACCGAAAAATCAAACAGGCATTTCCAAACAGAGCCAAGTATACAGATGTAAGTGACAGGTATGAAACACAGCACTACTGGAACATACGGAAGGGACATCCCAGCTTTGTGTCAATATTGTCTGCTCTTTGGTGAAGGTGATATGTCAGCTGATACCTGAAGGATAAGGAAAAAGTATGCTAGGTAGAGGGAAGAAGCACATACAAAGAGCTAGAAGTGAGGAAGAACACTTGTGCAATTAATTATGAGTAGTTTAGTTTGACAAGGTGCTAGAGCAAAGCAGCAGAGTAGGGCAAATAGTGAGAGACAAGGCTGAATAATCTGGCAAGAAGCAAACTGATTTGGGTGTTTTCGTTCCATGCTAAGGAACTTGAAGTTTTACCCAAGGGCAAAAGCAATGACAAAGTCAATGAGTGAAGATTGAAACCCGTTACCTGTCAAGTGACAGCTATATGACCTCTAATTACTTAACCAAGCATTACTAAGACGACTTTGGCTTTTTGGGTCTTCTATCACTAGCAGAAACAACAATTTGATAAAGCACACCTTTTCTGAGACTTGTGCAGGTTGACAGTTCCACAGGGATGGCACCAGTGAAGGAAGATTGTCGCCAGAAATAATAACAGATATATAGACTTAGGGAGATTGAAAAAAACTTCTTTAACGTTTATTTATTTTTGAGAGAGAGACAAACCACAAGCGGGCAGGGGCACAGAGAGAGGGAGACACAGAATCTGAAGCAGGCTCCAGGCTCCGAGCTTTCAGCACAGAGCCCTCTGTGGGGCCTGAACCCACCTGAGCTGAAATCAGTCGCCCAACCGACTGAGCCACCTGGGTGCCCCTAGACTTGTGGGAGATTTTAAAAGAGCTATGACACATGAGGACTAAATGAGGAAGAAGTGTGTTCTTCATTATGCTCATGCTTTTACATTTTTTATTAGCTATGTACAAAAAAATGTGAATGTAGCATCTATTATCCAAACAATGGAAAGGGATGCCATTTACTATTTATAGTTTATTTCAGAAATCAATGATATCTAACTTCATGCATTTTGGCAACATACCTTCTTCTAGTGCTCTGGTTATTCTTTTCTCCAACTCCCGCTGCGTCTGAAATAAGCCAAATATTATTTAGAATGTGTAAGGTAAACAAAAGTCATTGTAGGAATTATATATAGCTTACGACATGTGGTCTTGAAATAATACTTGTAGAGATTAAACCAAAGTTAGGGATTGCTTAAATAGGAAGACAATCACATGAATAAAATAAATTCCTATTTTATTTTAGTTTTAGATAATGGAGAACAGATACATACATACATACATACACACACATACATATATGTACATATATGTATATATATATGTGTGTGTGTAATATATAATACATATATATTACATATAATATGTGTATAATACATATATAATGCTATTTAAGCGAATCTGATAAAAAGCACAATTAATATTGATCTATTGAATATGTATAATCTCTGAAAGGTGATGTTTGATCTTACTGGTACAAAAAAGTTTAAACAAGATTCATATTGTATACTGAATTATTACTTGGAAATGATTAGAAAAACTGCCATTTGTGAAAGTTTAATCAGGTTTTTACCTTAATGAATTGTTCCTTAAAATGGGCTTTCCATTTTTTCACTCTTAGAAAAACAAAATTTGAAGGAATGCTTTTTGCTATTAGTTTTTCAGGACTGACTCTTAAATATATATAAAATGAAGAAAGTGGGACTGTCATACTGTCATGTGGAAATTCTATTGGCAAAAATTTGAGTAAAAATATTTTGCTATCTGTATTATGACTAAAACACTTATTTCTTTTCATATGCACACAAAGATTTCAGAAAATCTCCTTGAAGAAAGGAAAAGTAGAGGGTTACAACAGTTTTCAAACTTAGCTTCTGATTTATAACTTTCTCAATTACAGATAAGGAAAACAGTATAAAATTTTCAATTGTAACTTTGTTTCCTTTCTCCAAATTAGGACCAAGTTTTGAAACACTTGACTACAGGTGACCCTTGAATAACACAGGGGTTGGGGTACATTCACAAACCTGTATACAATTTTTCATCCCCCCAAAACTTAATTACTAATAGCCTACTGTTGACCGGAAGCCTTACCGGTAACATAAACAGTCGATTCATACGTGTTTTGTCCAGTAGAATAAGCTAGGGCAAAAAATGACATTGAGAAAAACGGAAGGAAGAGGAAATACACTTACAATACTGTACACTATCCAAAAATAATCCATGTGTAAGTAAAGTAGACCCGCACAGGTCAAAACCATGTTGGTCAAGGGTCAAGTGTATATTACAACTGTTCCTGTCTAGAATGTTCTTATTTAGATCTTCCTTAGACAAGTTAGCCTCTCCCTGAATGCCCCAATCTGGCTCCAAAATAGTGTACTGAACATAGTCAACACTGTGGTGATAAGGATTCCAATGTCTTTACAAATTTGGGTGTGAGGACAAATGTTTTAGCTGACATGTTTCCCAGTATTTTCAGAGACTGTTTTCCCTAATACCTTTTTTTAATTGGAGTATAGTTGACATACAATGTTACACTAGTTTTTCAGTATACAAATTCAGATTGGACAATTGTATACACGATGCTATGCTTGCTACCGTACGTGTAGTTACCCTCTGTCACCATGCAACATTAATACAATATTTTTGATGATATTCCATATGCTGTATTCTTCATTCCTGTGACTTATTTACTTTATAACTGCACCTCCCCTCTAGCAACCACCAATTTGTCCTCTGTAGTTATGATTCTGTTTGTTCACTTGTTTTGTTTTTTTATATTCCACATGTAAGTGAAATCAGATAGTGTTTATTTGTCTTTCTCCGATTTATTTCACCTAGCATAATACCCTCTAGGTCTATCAATGTTGTCACAAATGGCAAGATCTCATTCTTTGTGATAGCTGAGCTATATTTCATTGTATACATACTACACATTGTCTTTATCCATTCATCTCTCCATGGACACTTAGGTTGCTTCCCTATTTTGGTTATCACAAACAATGTTTCCACAAACATAGGGATGCATACAACTTTTCAAATTACTGTTTTCATTTTCTTTGGGTAAATACGCAGTAGTGGGATTCATGAATATCTATTTTTAAGTTTTTGAGGAAACATAACACTTTTTTGACAATAGCATTATATTCGGGCCTTATAAAATGAATGGGACAACATTACTATACCAGACTTAAAAATTAATAACTTAATACCAGATGATGGGGGAAGGCTTTATTCAAACAATTTTGTGTTACCATTAATAAATACGATATAAAATATAAACCACGTTTTTTATATGACATGACTTAAGGAGCTACCAAGGTAATGTTGCATCTTTTCCCCAAAAGCTCTTTTCCTAAATATTTACCTCTGTGACCTTTATGTTTATTTCTAGGTAAAAACTGTGTTTCAGTGGCGAAAATAGCTTTCAAGTCCATGAATAAGAACACGTGTACTTTTATGTATACCTTTCCATTGATCAGAAATATAAGAGGCTGAGAAAATTATACACAGAAAAAATATATATCAGCAAATTTTAATTCAAAGAACATTTTTAAAGGATTTTTAATTAGAAGGATTTTCTCATTAACTGTTAGCATTCAAATATGGCCCATAGAAATCTAAGGTTCGGTTGGGGGCACTGCAGGATTGAGGGACAAGGAAGTCACAGCCGTAGTCTCCATCTCTCCTTTAGTTAGACAGCTCTACTTCTCTCTGTTTTACACAATATAGTTTAATGCAAAAAAAAAAAATACATTCTATTCTTTGAAAAAAAATTATTTTGAAGGTATAAAAGTCACTAATTTAGTCAAAGTCCCGAATTTTGCGTAATAGACAAAAAGGGCTCAGAGAGAGTGTACTTTGCCTGAGGTCATGAATCGAACTAGATGCAGACCAGGAATACACGTGTGGTCTTACCAGGCCTAGAGTTCTATGCCCGTTACTTCCTCATAGTCAGGAAAAATACGTGTCTTTTAAGTATAACTCAGAGAAAATGAATACATAAAACTTTGTCATGTGGCTCAATAATGTTTAGGTATGAGGCCCACAATAGTAGCTCTAAAACTAAATTACAAATTTTAAAGTCATCAATAAAAATAAAGGAACAGAAATTATGTTAACTCCTTTTAGTAGCAGTCAATTTTTAAGCACAACTTTTTTAAACCACAGGACAGAGAACTCGAAAGAGAAAATCTTTAGGTGAAGCAAGCAAGCTGAAACTGAGGAAATTCTTCCTGAAAGAATTATTTATTTCTTCCAAAGAAAATTTGGTTTATCAAAATCAATCAACAAATGAGTGAACCCATGGTGTGGTTATTTATAGCAAAATTTCAAACCCAACACAGATTTCTCTTTCCCATCTAGCATGCTTTTGCCTAACCTCTCATCATTCGTTGGTATGTACAAAAGACACAATTCACTTTATTTATAATTTAAATCCAGTCAGAAATTATAGGTGAACCTTCACGTCTCACATGTGGACTTATCTCTACCCCTCCCTCCCGACGGGAAGGGAGAATTACCTAACGGGTGAATTTGGGAGAAGGAGCTAAGCAGTGCTTACGTGTTTCTGAATCTCCTCTTTGAAAAAGATGTGCCTGCCCACAGTAACATGAATTTGGGTCTGCTCTCAGCTCTGTGGTAAGCACCCGGCCCCCGGGGTGGGGGTCAAGCAATTGTTTCCTCAATTTACAACTGTGTGGGGAAGTGCCCAATTTAGGAGGAAGCCCAAAGTGGCTAACATAACCTAAATCATATCCTCCAATTTGTTAGTGTGTATTAGTAATAAAGCTACTAAGTTTCTCTCCATCTCCCTGTCTCCTGTGTTCTGAATTTAGAACGAGAAGAGCAGGGTTACTTGCCGCCTACCCAGTGTCACCTGTCACAGCTCCACCGAGAAAAATGACTAGACAGCACTTACAGAAACATTCTCTTCTTCCTTGACTTCATAACTAACGTACATTGTTCAAAGGCCACGCCAACTCGAAAGAGAGAAAAAGTTGAAAGGAACCATTTTAGGAACAAACATAGAAAGTCAGACAAACTGAGGACACAGAGGAGTACATCTGAAATGAAAGAACATGACAAAAGAAGAAAAAAAACTAAGTGAAACAGAGATAAGTAATGTACCTCATAAAGAGTTCAAGGTAACGGTCATAAAGATGCTCCGTGAACTTGGGAGAATGAATGGATCCAGTGATAACATCAACAAAGAGATAGAAAATATAAAAAAGAACCAATCAGAGCTGAAGGATACAATAACAGAAATGACGAATACACTAGAGGGAATCAACAGCAGATAAGAAGATGCAGAAGAACAGATCAACAATTTGCAAGACAGGGTAGTAGAAATCATCCAAGCCAAAAAAAAAAAAAAAAAAGAGAGAATTTTAAAAATGAGGCTAGGTTAAGGGACCTGTGGGAAAACATCCAGTGTAATAATACTTGCATTCAAGGGGTTCCAGAAAAAGAAAAGAGAAACGGGCAAAGAACTCATTTGAAGAAATAAAAGCTTCATTTTAAAAATTCAAATATTTGTTTGATTTAGCTATTTATAAAATGCTCTACAATCGCTCAGCAAGATATTTTATAAAAGTTGAAACAAAGGTGGTATAAGTCAAAAAAAAAAAGGAAAAAGAAAAAAGAGTGCCATAAGTAAGAAAGCAATTAAAGATGTATTCTCGTGTAAGAAAACAGCAAATCTTTTAACTTAAAAGAGAAATTAACCTTTTTAGTGTTACAAGTTGATTTCATTCATAAAAAGGACTTACCGTGGATTCTTTTTTTTTTTTTTTTTTTTTTTTTAAGTAGCCTCCATGCTTAGTGTAGAGCCCAATGCAGGACTTGAACTCATGACCCTGAGATCAAAACCTGAGCTGAGATCAAGAGTTAGACGCTGAACTGACTGAGCCACCCAGGCACCCCTATGGATTCTTCTAAATAGTAAACATTCATAGGTCGTTAAGTGTTTGGAGGACGATCATTCACTGACACACAGGGGTGCAAAAACTGGATTATAGCAAAACTTTCAAATGTTTATGAACCACTGCCAACTGAAAATAAGTCCAAGCATCTGAGTGTACCTGCGGTTAGCAGGCAATAACATTTACTTTCTAAAATCAAATTTAAATGAAAGCTTTTCAAGAAATTTAACATGGGTCAGTCTAGTTATATTTACTGAATAGAGTTAATGCTAGGTGTCTCTTGTGGTGCACCTGGGTGGCTCAGTTGTTTTTAGTGTCCAAATCTTGATTTTGACTCAGGTCATGATCGCATGGTTTTGAGACTGAGCCCCACATTCGGCTCTGTGCTGAGCATGAAACCTGCTTGGGATTCTCTTTCTCCCTCTCCTTTTGCCCCTCCCCTGCATGCACTCACTCATTCTCTCGCTAAAATAAAATAAAAATTAGTATCTCTTGGAAATGAGAGATCAAGGGACTAAAATATATATATAAAATTTACCTCAGTTCTTTCTTAGCACATATAATTATGACTTTTACTTCATATGTATTAGTTACTTAAACAACTCAGAATTTCACCAAATTAAAAGCAACTATTATATCAGATATCTGAAACCCAAACTAAAACAGATAATATAACTCACCTTCCACAAGGAAGTCTCCCAGTAGTCATATGACGGCCGTGGGTTTAAGGTAGGAATCACTAAGTTCCCTCTTGGAGTAAGGTTTCCATTGAGCACTAAATTATTTTCAAAATGTCCACAATAAGGTGGTTCCAGGCCTGGGCTCACACTAAGGGTCCTGAGTAAAGTTTGGTGCTGCTGTCTCTCCTCAAGAAGTTTTGTATTGCTCTCTGGCAGTCTCTCCTTAGCCCTGTGAAGATTAAAAAAACACAAATACATTTTCTTTTTACCTAAATCTTTCCTAAATGACTTACGTTTTTTAAGTTTCCATAATAGTAAATAGCATTTGCCTTTGAACAGTGTTTTAACACTGAACATGTGACAGAGCACACCTACTATCTAAAATTATACTTTTAAAATTGTTCTAAAGAAATGCTTATGATTCCAGGGGGATTCCTAACAATTCAGACCAGGAAAGGGAGAGAAGTGGCTATCAGTGATGTACATGGCTTAACAAATAATACTTGCTGTCTTCTGGAGTGGCTGTACTGACAGGATCCTTCAGGATGCCATTATATATACATACTTATATTTAGGCAACCTGTTCACAGATATAAAACTAAACCATCCCTCAAAGACATTTTCAAGCCTTTGCTTTCACCACTCTTGTACATTTCACTCATTATCTCAAAGAAACTGAGCATCTGACACTGACGAATCATTGAGACCAACAATCTCTAGGGGAGATAGTAGATGGCAGAGGTGTGATCAGAAAGAACTAAAACAGCTACAGAGGCAATTAGCTTATAACAGTCACCAAGGCACTGGAGGCAGAATCTGCCCTTTCTGTCTTCCGTCTTCCACATGCCTCCCTCCCACCACGGTGCTCTTTTTAGCCACTCTGGGAATTATGCTACCCTTCAGCCCTGTGCGAGTCTTTCTGTATTTCACCTGGATGCCTTTATGTAAAGTAGAAAAAGCATAAAGGATGCTTTGTCTCAAGGCCCACTCTAGTAATCATACCAAAGATCACAATCGAGAGAATAAATGTACCAAGCTGCCAGGATGAGTAGTAGTAGTACTTGACCTTTTAGGTTAAAGATGTAATCTTCCAAAAAGAAACTCATCGACATTTCTATTTAGGGTAATTCTGACAAGCAATTTTATAATAATATGCTTCTAAATGAGAAAGCTTCAAACAATGCACTTAAAGACTAGCAGATCCGATCGATGGAAAATATACAGGGCGGGGGGTGCGGGGGGGGGGGGTGGGGGAAGAGGTCCTGTAAAAGCGAAAAAAAGAGGAGGGATGCAAACTGTCCTGGACTAACATTTCAAAGGTAAGTTCACTTAGAAACATCATTTTCCAAAATGACACCATCTAGTTGGCTTGCACTTCCTACTCATCTCATGATCTTGGCTCCACAGACATTATGCTGTGGAGGCAAATTAATAAGCTAAATTTCTTGTCTATGATTCTCTTTTGACTTACCTGTTCAGCTTATTTCTCAAGGACTTTCTAACTTTTAATTCTTCTAGGTAGAGTTGCCTGTAGGTTTCCAACTCTGTTTTAGTAGAATCTTCTTGAGAAGTCTTCATTGTAGAGACCTATTCCAGATCTCTAATTCTAAGTTCCATTTAACTTCTCGCTGAAGCATGAGCATTTTCTCTTAACTGGTCCAAGTGTTCTCAAGCTGCTGCTTGTGCCTAAAGCAAATTAACAGGATAGTTTTAAAATAGCTATAATCTGAATAATTAATTATACCTGTTTCCTTTAGTTCGGAGTCAATGATTCAGAGAGCAATTTTAAATGAAAAAAAGCTCAAGTGTAAAATATTTATCATCAATGTCAACTGAATTAAATATGATTTATAAAATTAAAGTTCAATCATTCTTGTATTAGTATTCACGCAATCTGATAATTCAAATAATAGAATCAATGACAAAAATTTAGAAGTCAACAATAAACTTAATAATCCAAGTACAGTGCAATTTTTAAATCATAATTTTTCTTTTCCTCTTAATAGTGAGACTAGTTGTTTAAACCATCATTTTTTCTTATCCTCTAGATTTAGTAGGAATAACGATGAAAACTGAAATGTTTAAAGGGAGGAACAAATGCCTCCAGGAATCTACAAATTACCATAAAGCAAGTAGAGGAAACCCCTACAATACATCTATCCAAAATGTAATTTGCAGTGAAATGAATTACAGCACATTACAGATCAATCAATTAACCTGTAAAAACAGGTCGACTTCGTGTCATTTTTCTACTATGTCCAGTCGTGCTCTTTCTTCAATCTCCCGTTTATACTCTTCCACTTGACCGCGTTCTACCATATTCATTTCCATAAATTGTTTCAATTTTACTACTTCTTGCTGTAACTTCTTGTTATTGCTCTCTAGTTTTTCACGTTCTTCTTCGAAAGCTTTCATTGATAATAACTCTTGTTGAAGAACTTGATTTTTTTTTGCATCCAGGTGTAGACATTTTGAAGATGTAGTTTCCAGTTCTGTTGTAAAGACATCAGCCTGCATGAATAAAACACTATAGTTTGGAAGTGGAGTGAAAAGAGTCTAACTCAAAACTACTATCAAAATGTGTTTTTCAGATTTTAAGTAATCTCTACGCCCAGTGTGAGGCTTGAACTCACAATCTCAAGATCAAGAGTAACTGAGCCAGCCAGGCACTCAAATTTTTAAATAAACTCATTTGCAATAAAATGTTACCTGTCTTAGTATGTGGAACCATAAACAACTCAGAAAATCAAGAGACACGTTAAAGACATCAGGTGTTACTGAAATAGATCTTTGCTATCATTCTCTTTACTACACATTTGCACTTGATTCTATACTTTTATTTTTCTATGATTTTTTCATATCTTTCTTTCATACAATAAGTCCCCTCTTAGGAGAAAGTCTCTTAGCCCTTCCCGCATCTTAACACTCCATAACTTTTAAAGACGTTTTAGCAATATCATATTGACTTATGTATGCCCAAGTCAAAAAATACGTCTCAAGATAAGACTCTGAAAATAAGACTCTAACTCATGAATCTAGAAGTAATGATTCTAATGCCACGGCCTGTTTCTGAACAGCAAATGTTTTATGCTAATTTGAACTGCATTCCCAGGAGAAATGATTCTCTGGGATGTGTTAAGAAATCACATCTCCCAGTATAAAACTTTAATTGAATGATCCACGTATTTTTTTGAGGCAAAAACAAAAACTTAATTCAATACTGTTATCTTGTAATCCTTTGTTACTTTCTAGAAAATAAGAGATAATACTAAACAACAACAACAACGACAAAACTGGCTGGAGTTTCAGTGATGCTGAGTTGGGAAGGACTTCCATCCATTCTATATGATTGGTAAGACAGGGTGAGTGGATGTGGTGGTTTTATAAATTCGTTGATACTTCTGTGAAAATCCCTCCCCTTAAATATATGCTGGCTTCAGTAACTGGTTTCTAGTGAACAGAATATGCAGAACTGCTGTGATATTTAAGGCCAGCCTAGAAAATGTGATACAGCTTCCATCTTTCTTTCTCTAGGGAAGCTCACCCTTAGAACCCAGCCACCACGTTGTGAGGAATACCAGGCTACCTAGTGAGTCTTCATGTACATACTCCAGCTGAGACTAGCCAACGTCCTAGCCAAGGCCAGCCTCAACAGCCAAACACGTGTGTCAACAAGCCTTTAGATGATTCTAGTCTCCAGCTTCCAGTTATGCCAGCTGATGCCAAATGAAGAAGAAATGAGTTGCCCTACTCTGCTCTCCCTAAACTAAAGACTGGTGAACAAGAGACATGCTGTTTTGAACTACTAGGTTTTGAGGTGGCTTATTATGCGGCAGTAACTTGCTACCACAGATACTGATACTAAAAATGGTGTGCTGCTATTCAAAAAAACCTAAAACTAAACTTCCTTTGAACCAGGAGGTAGGCTGAACCTGGAAAGATGTAGAAAAGCATAAGAATGAGACCGAAAAAGGGCCTCCACAAGACTCTTAGTGGAAACCTGATGGCCTGTGAAGAGGCTGACAGCAAGGGTTTCTAAGCAAGTGAAGAAAATGACACTGGAGGAAAGGGAAGTCATGCTACAAAATACCTGAAAGTAAAACGGATAGGAAAGAGAAACTAAAGAAAGACTATGCAACTGAAAGGAACCAGGACTTACTGGGTTCAAGTATCTGTTTCTCGTTTACAGCCTCTCTACATGTTGAACTGTCAAATAATGCTAAAATAAAGAAATGGCTTTTGGGTTAAGAGAAAATCCAGGGTGCTACCAGGAAAACAGAAAGATTTAAGGTATGCCTCCAATTTCTTTAAGGATCTTGAGTATAAGATTTTTTTTAAAGTGGGTTCCACACCCAACATGGGGCTTAAACTCAGCACCCAGAGATCAAGTGTCACATGCTCTACCAACTGAGCCAGCCAGGAGCCCCAAGAGTAGACGAATTTTAAAGGCATTGTCTTAATATAAGAGCTTCACAGGAAACCTGAAGCGAAAAGCTTATCTCAAAAGGACTTGGGAGGGTCGCTTTGCTAAAACACGGCATGAAATCCAGTAATATTTACAGAAAACTAAAAAAAGTTAGAGATTTATAATAGCAAAACATACTATTTGCTACCTTGGACTAAAAGAGACCAAATAGTGCAAAATGAAAAGAGGCTTTGGGTCTTAGAAGTCCCACAGGGAGGAGGCAGGATGAAAAAACTGCTGCAAATACAGGTCATTCCTTATGAAAAGGAAGGAACCAAGAGTTTAAAGAGTAAAGAAAGGGAAGAGACATGGAGAAAGTATTCCCGTGGTTAGGACTAAGTCCTAACTTAAGAACTGACAGCGTACATCAGGCTCTATTTCAAAACTCTTATGGACTAGGGTGCTTCCCATCTTCTTTTTCTGAATGGGACAGTCTTCAGCAGTTGACTAGAATGTTGCATTTGTGAATGATAAATAACTGTCTCTTTCGTTCTCAAGTCCTCATATTGAGAACCCTTGCACTCAAGGGGCTATACTTCAGATACCATAACCCAGGCAGCTTATCCCCACTGCACCTATGATAGTAAGATCTTGGACTCAAGCCCTGAACCTAATGCCATGATAACTGAGACTCGCAGGAGGTATTGGAGGGGGAGGGGAGTGAATGTATTTTTCAGGTGGGAGGAATACAAACATTTGTGGCCAGTGGGTAAATTATATTGCTTTTTAAAGGTGTCCATAGGTTTTAAATATTAATTCCATTTTAAAAAAAGGCCATGGAACAACTTAGTGACTTGCTCCTAATGAACAGAATATGTGACTATGATCCTGTGTGTATTCCAAGCCTAGGTGACAAAAGGCGATACAGCTTCTGCCTTGCTCTGTATCTCAGGCTGCTTACTTGGAATCTAGCTCCCCATCTAGTGAGGAAGCCTAGGCCACAAAGAGGGTCTAGGTGTGTCAGTTTAAGTGTTTCTGCTGCCTCCTGAACTGAAGTCCAAGGCAACAGCCAGCATCAACCACCAGACGTTAGTGAACAAATCTTCAAATGGATCCAGCCCCAAACCTTTCAGTTGCCCCACCTGAAGCTGAGCGGGGCAGAGACTAGCTGTCCTGGCCACACTTTTCCTAACAGATTTGTGAACAAAAGAAATCTAACCTTTGGGGAGTTTGTTAAGAAAAAAACAAAGATGATAAATTGCAAAGTGGATGAAAAAAAAAGAGATGACACCTAAACTTGTATAGGAGAAATTGGTCTCCATTAAAGTAGGATGTAATAAATGTTAAGATTAATTTATTAACAACCAATGGTGCTAATGAGAAGAAGCAGATAACTAGAAGCAAGATCTAAGAAGTTTTTCTCTCAGTTTTTCCCCAGTTAGGATCATATTAGCTGCTCATTTTCCATATGTGGCCTTTATTATATTGAGGTATGGTTCCTCTAAGCCTACTTTGTTGAGGTTTGTATCATGAATGGATGTTATAGTTTGTCAAATTCTTTTTCTGCATCTATTGCAATGATATGATTTTATGCTTTTTTGAAAATTATGTGATATGAGGTATCACATTCATTGACTTGCAAATATTGAACCACCCCTGCAAACCAGGGATAAATCCCATTTGGTTATAGTGAATGATTTTTTTTAATGTTTATTTATTTTTGAGAAAGAGCACAAGAGGGGAGGGACAGAGAGGGAACACAGAATCTGAAATAGGCTCTAGGGTCCAAGCTGTCAACAGAGCCTGACACTGGGATCAAACCGACGGACCATGAGATCGTAACCTGAGCTGAAGGTGGATGCTTACCTAAGCCACCCAGCTGTCCCTGCCCCCGGTGAATGATTTTTTAATGTATTGTTGGATTCAGTTTGCTTATTTTGTTGAAGATTTTTGCATGTTCGTCAGAGATGCTGGCCTGTAATTCTCTTTGTGGTGTCTTTATCTGGTTTTGGTATCAGGGTAAAGCTGGCATAGAATGAATTGGGAAGTTTCCCTTCCTTTTATGTTTTTCTGGAACAAGTTGAAAAGGACAGGTTAAACTTTCTTTTTCCTTTTTTTTTTTTTTTTTTTTTGGATTAGCTCTTCTTTACATGTTAAAATTTACGTCTGAAGTCATCTGGTCCTAGACTTGTGTTTGTTGAGAGTTTTTTGATTCCTGATTCAGTTTCCTTGCTGGTTATTGATTTTTTTCAAATTTTCTATTTCTTCTTGTTTTAGTTTGGTAAGTTATATATTTCTAGGAATTTATTCATTTCTTCTAAGTTGTCCAACTTGCTGGCTTACATTTTTTCACAACATTCTCTCATAAATGTTTGCATTTCTGTGGTGTTGGTTCTTATTTCTACTCTCACATTTGTGGTTTTATTTATTTTGGTCTTTTCTATTTTCTTGTTGATTACTCTGGCTAACACCTTATCAGTTTTATTAATTTTTACAAAGAACCAGCTCTAGGTTTCATTGATCTGTTCTAGTATTATGTGTTTTTTTTTTTTGTCTATCATTCATTTCTTCTTTAATCTCTTTTTTAAATTTTATTTTGAGAGAGACCACACATGAGTGGGGGATGGGCAGAAATATAGAGGGAGAGAGAGGGAGAGAGAGAATCCAAGACAGGTTCCTTGCTGCCATCAGAGAGCCTAACACGGGGCTCGATCTCACAACTGTGAGATCATGACCTGCGCCAAAATCGAGAGTCAGACACTTAACCATTTAAGCCACCCAAGGGCCCCCTGTTCTGATCATTATTACTTGCTTTCTTCTGCTGGCTTCAGGCTTCATTTGTTCTTTTTCTAGCTACTTTAGGTGTAAGGTTAGGTTGTTTGAAATTTTTCTTGCTTCTTGAAATAGGCTCATATTGCTATGAACTTCCCTCTTAGGACCACTTTTGCAGCATCTCAAAGGTTTCAGACCATTGTTTTTTCATTTCCATTTGCATACACGTTTTTAAGCTTCTTCTTGTATCTCTTGCTTAACCCATTCCTGTGTAGTAGCACGTTATGCAACCTGAATGTATTGTTTTTAAAATTTAAGGCGTGTTTTTTGTTTGTGATCCATTCTTGACAATATTCCATGTACACTTGAAGCCAACGTGTATTCTGTTTTAAGATGGAACATTCTGAAAAAATCTCTTAAGTCCAATCTGGTCTGCTCTGTCATTCAAAACCATTGTTTCTTTTTCTTTCTTTCTTTATTTTTTTAATATATGAAATTTATTGCCAAATTGGTTTCCATACAACACCCAGTGCTCATCCCAACAGGTGCCCTCCTCAATACCCACCACCCACCCTCCACTCCCTCCCACCCCCCATCAACCCTAGTTTGTTCTCAGTTTTTAAGAGTGTATTATGCTTTGGCTCTCTCCCACTCTAACCTCTTTTTTTTTTCATTCCCCTCCCCCATTGATTCCTGTTAAGTTTCTCAGGATCCACTTAAGAGTGAACACATATATCTCTCTTTGTCTGTATGTCTCAAAGCCACTGTTTCTTTGGTGATTTTCTGTTAAGATGTATTTGTTGGTGATTTTTTTGTTAAGGTATTGATGTAAATGGGGTGTTAAAGTACCCTATTACTGTCTTATTAATTAGTTCCTTTATGTTGGTTATTGTTTTATGTACTTGAGTGCTCTCATGGTGGGTGCATAAATATTTACAATTGTTAGATCTTCCTATTGGATTGTACCCTTTATTATGATATATTAGCATTCTTTGGCTCTTGCTTCAGTCTTTGTTTTTGGTTATTTATTTTGAGTGAGAGTTGGGGAGGGATATAGAAAGGGGGAGAGATAATTTCAAGCAGCCTCCATGCTGTCAGCCTGGAGCCCAACATGGGGCTCAAAGCCACCAGTCATAAGATCATGACCTGAGCCAAGACCTAGTCGGTCGCTCAAATGACTGAGGCACCCAGGTGCCCCACAGTCTTTGTTTTAAAGACTCTTTTGTCTAAAAAAGTATCGCTATTTTTTCTTTTAACGTGATAAATTTTTCTCCATCCCCTCGCTTTCATTTTTTTTAATAGAATTTATTGTCAACTTGGCTAACATACAGTGTGTATAGTGTGCTCTTGGCTTGGGAGTAGATTCCCGTGGTTCATCACTTATAGACAACACCCAGGGCTCATCCCAACAAGAGCCCTCCTCAATGCCCACCACCCACTTTCCCTTCTTACCCACCGCCCCCCTCAACCCTCTATTTGTTCTCTGCATTCAAGAGTCTCCTATGGTTTCCCCCTCTCCTACTCTGTTTGTAACTATTTTTCCCCTTCCCTTCCCCCACGGTCTTCTGTTAAGTTTCTCAAGTTCCACATAGGAAAAAAAACATATGATATCTGTCTTTCTGTGACTTATTTCACGTAGCAAAATACCTTCTAGTTCTATCCATATTGCAAGAGACAGCACGATTTCACTCTTTCTCCTTGCCAGGTAGTATTTCAGTGTATATATAAACCACATCTCTTTGTCCATTTATCATTTGGTGGGCATTTAGGCTCTTTCCACAATTTGGCTATTGTTGAAAGCACTGCTATAGACATTGGAGTACATGTCCCCCTATGAATCAGCACTCCTGTATCCTTTGCATAAATTCCCTGTAGTGCTATTGAGGGATCGTAGGGTAGTTCGATTTTCAATCGTTTTTGCAGAACCTACGCACTGTTTTCCAGAGCGGCTGCACCAGTTTGCATTACCACCAACAGTGCAAGCATCCCCTCACTTTCAATCTGCAGGTGTCTTTATGTCTAAACTGAGGTTTTTATAGGCAGCATACAGATGGGTCTTGTTTTTTAATCCATCCTGTCACCCTAGGTCTTTTGGTTGGAGAGTTTATTCCATTTATATCCAAAGTAATTATTGACAGGTATGTATTTATTGTCATTTTACTACTTGTTTTGTGGTTGTTTCTGGAGATTTTCTCAAATCCTTTATTGTTTTTCTCCCTTTGATGTCTTTCTAATTTGCTTTAATGATATATTTGGATATGATAAGCATTAATTTGTATATCACCTCATATTAAGTTGATGGTCACTTAAGTTAGAGCTCATTTTTTTTTTCTCCTCTCCATGTTTTCATAAGGTATTATATTGTATAAAATTTTGGGGCATTCCTTGACGATTTTTTTTACAGAAATATACAATTTTACTGCTTTTACATTTCCTGCCTTTATACTGTCACTTTTGATCTCTCCTTTCCACTCAGAGTCCCTGATAATATTTCTTACAGGCTGATTTAGTGGTCACAAACTCCTTCCATTTTTGTTTGAGAAATTCTTTATCTCTCCTATTATGAATGATAGCCTTACTGGATAGGGTATATTTGGCTGCAGATTTTTCTCATTCAGCACTTTGAATATATCATGCCATTTCCTTCTGCCTTGCAAAGTTTCTGTTGAAAAATCTCCCGCTATCCTTGTGGGTTTTCCCTTGGAAGTGAATGACTTGTTTTGCTGCTTTTAAGATTTGTAGCAGTGGGGCGCTTGCGTGGCTCAGTCGGTGAAGCATGACTTGATCTTAGCTCAAGTCATGACCTCGCAGTTCGTGGGTTTAAGCCCTCCAGTGGGCTCTGCACTGACAGCACAGAGAGTGCTTGGGATTCGCTCTCTCTCTCTCTCTCTCTCTCTGCCCCTCACCTGCTTGTGTCTGCGTTCTATCACAGAAAAAAAAAACACTAAAAAAAAAAGATGTTACCAATATATTTTGCAAATTTAATTACATGTCTTGGGTGTTGATGTTGATGGAAGTTCTCTGTTCCTCCTGGATCTGGATGTCTGTTTTCTTCTCCACATTAGGGAATTTTTCAGTTATTGTGTCTTCAAGTCAATTATCTGTCCCCTTCTCTCTGTCTTCTTCTGGGACTCCTATCATGATTGTTTTTACATTTGATGGAGTCACCGAGTGCCTTAAGTCTATTCTTGCATTGGATAATTCTTCTTTGTCTTCTTCAGCTTCACTGCTTTCCATTACTTTGTCTTCTAGGTCATTAATTTGTTCCTCTGCTTCTTCCAGCTTGCTGTTCATTTTTACTTCACTCTTCATCTCTGATTCTTGAACTCTTTTATGTCTGTGGTAAGTGTCTCTCGGATGTCTTTCATTCTTTCCTCAAGTCCAGTGAATATCCTTATGATCATGGTTTTAAATTCTCTATTAGGCGTGTTATTTACATCTGTCCCATTTAGGTCTCTGGCCATGGCCTTATCCTGTCCTTTCATTTGGGATAAATGCCTCTGTCTTTTCATTTTGTCTAAGTATCTGCAGCTTCTGTGTGTTAGAGAAGCCAGTTACGTCACCTGCTCCCGAAAGTAATGGACTTAGGAAAAAGACGTCATGTAATGCCCAAGGTCTAGCACTTCAGGGAGTGTCACCAGTGTGTGCTGCATGTCTTCTGCTGTTGTGTTCTGGCTATGCTATCCTTCAGGCCAGTCGTCTGCAGAGGCTCTCCTTGCCTGGGCTGGTGAGTGGTCCCTGGCCTGAATATAGCAAGTTTTAACTAGGTGTGCTCTGGTCTGCTTAGGAAATGAGACCTGTCACCACCTCTACTGGAACTGAGGCCAAGGGAAACTCTCTGGTTGGGAGATGTGGTGTGGGCAGGCATTTATTTGTCTTGGTCTTCTGGGGGAGGGGTCTGCTGTGCTGGAACTCAAGCAAGAGTGACTGAGAAAGGTAGTTCCACCAGAGTACAAGGGGGTGGTGTTTGGTGTAAGCAAGTTAGGTAGCCAGTGTTAGCAATGCACTGCTTCCTGCAGGTAGCTTTATGTTTGTGGTGAGGGGCAGGAGAAGGAGATGGTGCCAGCCAGCAGTTTTGTTCCTACAGACAGGTCTCTCTGAACTTTGCCTCTGAGGGATGTGCTCTGAGAAGAGCAAATAATCTCCCCAATGTGTGCCCCAGGCACTCTTCAGACCACTGTACCCATGCTATATGCTCCCACGTTGTTTGCCTGCCCTCTGTCCAAGAGCAGTGCAGTACCTCAGGGCACTAAACCAGCTAAACCGGATGCCCTTTAAAACTCCAGACCTTAAGCAGTACTGGTTGCAAGAACTCACGAAATGCAGCCCCTCTTGTTTTCCAAGCCAGTGGCTATGGGGAAATGTTCTCTTTGTGCGTTCCCCTGTACGTTCCTCTCTCTCACCCTTACCCACAACCTCGACTCCCTCCCCTCTGCAGCAGCCAGGATCTGTTTCTCTTCTAGATGACATTTCTGCATCAAGGACCTTTTTTGATGTGGCCTCTTCTCTCCCTTTTGTTGTGGAGTTTGTTCTGTCAGTCTTCAGGTTGATTTCTGGGGTATTTAGGGTGAGCTGATTGTTATCTAGTTGTATTCGTGGGATGAAGCAAGCCTAGAGTCCTCCTACTCCTCTGCCATCTTCCTGTCTTTAAGATCTTTTTCTAAAATTCCCTTCAATTCCAACAACTCTTACAAGTAGGAAGGAATGCCTCTTTAGAATGTCCTCTCAAGTTAAGGTAGGAGCACAGAGACATACGATTTGAAGCACAATAGTTGAAAAACTAGAAAGGGTCAATTTGATAACCAAAATTTGGTCTTTGATCTGATTTCAATTAAAGGAAATAGGCAGCTTTGAGTATTTTTTAATCCATTGAATGCTCAATCTTCACTCTCCTTTCCTCAGTGAGGAAATAAAGAGACTGTTATGGAATCATTTTTCATCTTTTCAGTAGCAAAACAAATGTACTGTCTGTTAACACTACTTAAATTAACTGCACATTCTCCTTTACTTACTCCAACCTTGTTTGTGTGGGGAGGTAAGACCATTTCATCTTTGTGTTGTCCCACAATGCTTCTCCATATCACACAAGTTGGCTTCAAAAGTTTGTTGTCATTCAAATTACCAATCTACTATTTGTCTCTGATAAATCAACTTAATACTACTTCACTTTGTACAGCTATAGTATTTGAATGATCTAATGTCTATTCCATTATTTACACACTGAACTATAACTTATGGCTATGCCTATCTTTCTATTTAAGTGCAAGAAGGGGAAACAGGCTACTGTGTTTTCCAAGAATGTAGGATCTGTGCCAAGAACAGGAATAACACAAGTGTTAATTTGCAAGATAACTAGGAAGAAGTTTTCATAAAATTTGATATGGTACTGGCATAAGGACAGACATATAGATCAATGTATTAACATTGAGAATATAAAAATAAACTCTCACATTATAGTGAACTGATTTTCCACAAGGGTGGCAGACAAATGGAATAAGAATAGTCTTTGTAGCAAATGGTACTGGGACAAATGGATATCCACATGCAAAGTAATAAAATCAGACCTCTACCCCATTGCATATATACAAAACTAACTTAAAATCTAAGAGCTGAAATGATAAAACTCTTAGGAAAAAGCTTAGGTCTATATGTTTATGACTGGGTTTGGCAATGATTTCTTAGACATGACACCAAAAGAGAAAAGCAGATTAAGAATACTTCATCAAAATTAAAAATACTATGCTTCAAGTATCACCATCAAGAAAGTGAAAAGGCAAGTGACTAGGAGAAAATACCTGAAAATCCCATATCTGTTAAGGGATTTGTATGTAGGATGTTTAAATAAGTCTTCCAATAACGAAAAGACAATCCAATATAGAAAAGGGCAAAAAATGGATTAGTTCTTTAAAGGCGATACAGAAATGGATAATAGTCACGTTAAAAGGGGGATGTTCGGGGTACCTGGGTGGCTCAGTCAGTTAAGCTTCTGACTTGGGCTCAGGTCACGATCTCACGGTTTGTGGGTTCGAGCCCCGCAATGGGCTTTGTGCTGACAGCTGAGAGAGCCTGGAGCCTGTTTCAGATTCTGTGTCTCCCTCTCTCTCTGCCCCTCCCCTGCTCACACTGTCTCTCTCAAAAATAAAAGAGACACGTTCAACATCATTAGTTCTAAGAAAATGCAAACCAAAAACCACAAGATGCCATTTCATACCCACTAGAATTGCTATCATAAAAGCAACAGATAATGACAAACATTGGCAAGAATCAGGAAAATGGGAACTCTCAAAAACTACGGATGAAAATGTAAAGCTGCCACTTTGGAAACAGTCTGGCAGTTCCTCAAATGTTTAAACTAGAAAAACAATTCTTCCAAACTTATTTGAGAGAGAGTGCACAAGTGGGGTAGAGGGACAGAGGAGAGTGGGGAGAGAATCCCAAGCAGGTTCCATGCTCAGAGCAGAGCCCAATGTAGGGCTTGATTCCTCAACCCTGAGATCATGACCTGAACTGAAATCAAGAGCTGGACACTCAACCGGCTGAGCCACCCAGGTGCCTGCCCCTCCTCAAAAGGTTGAAAAAAAACAAAACAAAAAAAAACAAAATAGGTTTATTTAACAGAGTTACCATATGAACCAGCAACTGTATTTTTAGGTATACACCCAAGAGAAATCAAAACGTGTTCACATAAAAAGTTGTTCATTACACAAAAAATAACCTCAAAATGTGTGAAAGACCTCAATGGAAGACAGGAAGCCACACAATCCTCGAGGAGAAAGCAGGCAAAACCCTCTTTGATCTTGCCTGCAACAGCTTCCTATTCAAAAGGTCTCCGGAGGCAAGGGAAACAAAGACAAAAATGTACTAGGGGGACCTCATCAAAATAAAAAAGTTTCTGCACAGCGAAGGAAACAATCAAAAAACTAAAAGGAAACCGACA